>NW_026652281.1:83336034-83461620 GCF_009828535.3 Hylobates moloch
GACCCTAGGGCAGGAATAGAGGGAGGCCTCAGGAAAGGACTAAGACTAGCCATGGGAAACCTTCAGGGATCATGCTCTATGGATTGGATTTAGGTGGCTGGAGAATGGGGTGGCTGGCTTGGGGACTGAACAGACATCACAAAAAGTGTCCTCTCCACCTGGGTTGTTGGTTATCATTTGGGGCAGCAGTCACAGAAGTGTGAGGAATGTGGGCCTGTCCAGATGTGGCTGGTCCTGGGGGGTGGCGTTGTTGAAGTTCTCTGACCAGTGGGTATCAGGATGGAGGGGATGTGGATGCACAAACTCCTGGGGATCTGAGAGAATCTGAAAGAAGAAGGGGTGTGTGCATGTGTGTGCGTGGGTGTGTGTGGGTGTATGTGCATGGGTGTGTGTGTGCATGTTTGTGGATGTGTGTGCATGTGTGCATCTGTGTGGCTGTGTGCATGCATGTGTGTGCATGTGTGTGTGTGCACGTGTGTGTGTGTGTCAGCCAAACTTCACTCTGAGTAATACTAAGAAAGAAAACCTATTTTCTTTGGGATCTTTCCCTCGGCTGGGACTCAGCCTCGGTCATTGGACTGGCACCCAGCTGAAACCACACCATAGGGTTTTCTGCTCTCGGCCAACCCAACATGAGAAAAGAGGAACTAAATGGTCCTACTAATAAGAAAGCCTCAGCGTACCATTAAGGGACGTAGCAGGTCTTCTGGCCACACTCCCCTACAAATGTGGAAAGCTCATTGGTGAAAACAGTTCTCAGGGGTCAAAGCAAAGGAACTGATCTGGGTAAAGTAGAAGCTGCCTGATCCCAATCAGACATCCTCACCTCTCGATAACCTTCGCCATTTCTCTGCCATAGAGGGAAAGTGTCCCCAGGCCAAAAGCCCAGGGCTCCAGGCTGCCATCAGGATGGTGGGTGAAGGACCCTACCTTATCTCAGATCTGGACCAGCGAGGCCGGCGGAGACCCTTTGCAGAGAGATATGACCCCAGCCTGAAGACCATGATCCCAGTGCGACCCTGTGCAAGGTAAGTCAGAAGAAGGATGGAAGGGAGGGCCAGGGCAGGACCTCCAGGAATGTCCATTAGGAGAGTGGGCACTGCTCCTGCAACCCATCTGCTGCTCTATCTGCTCGTCCTTTTGCCCATCCACCCATGCACGCATTCATTCATTTATCAATCACTCACTTCCTTGCCTCCTCCTGTCCTTTGGTGAAAAGGAGGCAGTAGCTCAGGTTTAAGGAGAGCTTTCCATGATCCAGGACCTGTCCAAGTGCTTTACAAATATCTTCTCATTTACTCTTCACAAACTCCTTGGAGGTACTATTACTATCTTTATCTGATAGGTGAGGAAACAGGCACAGAGAGGTTAAGTGACTTGCCTAAGGTTTACCAGGTAGCTTTTGCTTTGTAACAAACTGTCTCAACACTTAGCAGCTTAAAACAATTGCCACTCATTTAGCTTACAGTTTGATTGGTGACCCATAAAATAAAGCAACTTGGGCTGAGCTCAGCTGGGTGGTTCATTTGGTCTTGACCAGACTTACTCCTGTACAGCAAGGTGGCTGTGCTGCTGGAGGTGGGCCGGCTGTTGGCTGGGGCAGTGGGGCAACTGGACCCCATGTGTGCTCAACCTCCAGCAGGCTAGCCCAGGCTCGGTCACACAGTAATGCGGCAGGCTTCCAAGGGAATGAGTGACAGCACGCAGGCCTTCTTGAGATTCAGGTTTGCAACTGGCACACCACTTTTTTCACTGTATTCTATTGGCCAAAGCAGATCACAAGCCAGCTTATATTCAAAGTGTGAGGAAACAGACTCGACTTTTTGATGGAATGAGCTGCCAGGTCACATTCCAAGGAATTGGGAACAGATGGGGAGAGAAAATGGGGTCATTTTTGAAATCCAGGATAGAAACTCAAGTAGTCTGATTTCTGAGCTCACGTGCTGAACCTTGCAGCATACTGTATTATTATATATATTATTAGCATTATGCTAACCATAATATTATGAAATGCTGCCTTTTATACATGGAACGAGGCCCTGTGGTTTGTTCTCTGAGCAGCAGAAGGCCAAGTGGCAACTCTATAATAAGCAGACACTGCGCTATCTTCTCCCAGCATCTCTATCTGGGCCAAGGACACACACATTTAAGCCCTCCAAGGTGAGAGGTGGAGGTTGGAAGGTGAGGACATGTGCTATTATTCCTAGCCCCAGGAGATCTCTAACTGTCCACTTTTTCAACCAGTTTATAATTGCTTTGTGGAGAGGCAACATGGGGATGTGCTGAAGGGAATGATAGGACTCTGGAGTCAACAAGCAGTGGGTGTGAATTCCCGTCTCACCACTTTCCAGCAGTAAGACCTTGGGCAAATACTCTAAACTCTCTGTGCCTTGATGTTTTTGTCTATGAAACGGGCATATAATACTACCCTGCCACCCATCTTACTGAGTTGTTGTGAGGAATATATGAAATAATGCATGACTGTATCATGAAAGTCACCTTTTAGGGAATTTTTACTATGTGCTGAGCTCGTAGTACCTTATTCACATGAATTTAACTTGAATTCTCCCAAAAGCAGGGCCTCAGTCAAGAACCTGGAGGCAAATAGCTTATTTGAGAAGTGATTCCAAGGAGTAAGAGGAAAGATTTAGGGAGAGTGATGCAGGGAAGAAGGAAAAGGCAACATGAGGTGTGGCCTCAGCGTCACTGCTGTGAGCAGAGGGGCCTGGATCCTACTAGGTCCTTCTAGAAAGTGTCCAGTTTTCCACCCAGAGGATGTGAGGTGGACTTCTATACTCCCTTAGTGAAGTTTTGCCCCTGGGGGTATTAATGCCCTTCAATTGTGGGCAAGAGGAGGAGGAAGAGGAGAAGCAGGAGAAAAAGGAAGAGAAGGAGGAATGGGAGGGGAAAAAAGAAGGAAGAGGAGGAGGGGAAGAAGAAATGAAGAATGAAGAGGAACAAAAAAAGGAAATGATGAGTTTTGAGTATTATTACCTTTGTCTTTAAGAAAATTTATTAAAATTTAGGTAATTTAATTTTGAATATTGTGTGTTTAACAACTAACTTGCAAAATTCCTGAAAATTTAACAATTGGCTCTCACCAGCTGGCCCCAGCCCATCACTGCTCAAAGGGCTAATAAACATAATGAATGCAAGTCACAGATTCTGAGTGCAGCTGTGGTTGCTACTATAGTTACAAGTTCAATCCAGAGAGAGAGTTGGGGCAATGACCCCAGTGCCCGGAACACTGAGTGTCTTGTTTGTCTGCAGGTTAGCACCCAACCCAGTGGATGATGCAGAGCTACTCTCCTTTGCCACATTTTCCTGGCTTACGCTGGTGATGGTGAAAGGCTACCGGCAAAGGCTGACCGTGGACACCCTGTCCCCATTGTCACCATATGACTCATCTGACACCAATGCCAAAAGGTACCAGGATTTGCTTGGGTCACTGTATTAGTCCATTTTCATACTGCTATGAAGAAATACCCGAGAGTGGGTAATTTATAAAGAAAAAGAGGTTTAATGGACTCACAGTTCCATGTGACTGGGGAGGCCTCACAATCATGGTGGAAGGTGAAGGAGAAGTAAAGGCATGTCTTACACGGTGGCAGGCAAGAGAGTGTGTGCAGAGGAATGGTCCTTTGTAAAACCATCAGATCTCATGAGACTTACTACCACAAGAACAGCACAGGAAAATCTGCCCCCATGATTCAGTTACCTCCCACCGGGTCCCTCCCATGACAGGTGGAGATTATGGGGGCTACAATTCAAGATGAGATTTGGGTGGGGACATAGCCAAACTGTATCAGTCACCTCAGGAGAGAAGCCCACTCTAAGGAAGGGGTCCCATAAATTCTTTTGTGTGCTCCCTAGTTGTGTGCTTCACAATTTCTCCAACATGGAAAATGACACCCATGGGTGCTGGTAACCATTCTCTAAGATTCGGGCTGGACTGCATGAACTTCTTGGCCCAAGCTGTGGGGAGGTGGGAATTAGGCAGCATTAGCGGGGAGAGAGGACTCATTGGAGAGCTATGGCCTGAGGCTCAGGATCCTTCTGGCTGAGCTCCAGCTGGTTTGCAGGGGCACTGCATCAGGACAGAGGTGGCTGGAATCTCACTTTGCCCTGTGCTGGTCAGACCCTATCTGACCAGCATGAAGCATCAGATTTTGTTTTACTTTAAACATCATTATTGGACTTTTATATTACAAAATACATTGAGGTTGATCCTAATGAAACTGCCAATATTTGACAATTTTAACTTGTAAAAATGTAAATGTCATTTGTCCAACCTAATTCATACTCATTATAAAAATGTGAAAGCAGCAGAAGTTTAAGCCATGGAAGGGTCTCTCCCATGCTCCTGCTCTACTCCCTGGAGGCAAGCATTATGAAAATCTCACTGTGGCTCTGTCCAGAATTTTCCTACTCTGATTAAACACGCCCTGGGCTACCGTCTTCTTCAGATCAGTACCTCTTCTTACCCCCAACTCACAGATCATGTTTTATTTTAATCTAAACAAAAAATGAAGCATACTACATAACTGTTGATCATGTTGCTCTTTTCAGTTAAGAGTTTATAAAGACTTTTCCACGTTAGGATAAAGACATCAACTTCATTTTTTCCAGCAGCTGCATTGAACTCTGTGGTTCTGATTAAATATATAATCTAAAGAATGGGGAAGGCCTGGGAGTGTTAGTCATGGCCTCCTAATTGCTTCTAGAATTGTGCTTCTCCTCATCTGTGCCCCGAAGAAATCTCAGCTAGTGGTACATTCCAAAATCTACCTCCTGGAGAAAGTTGCCAGGGAGCACTGAGGGCAAGGCACTGGACCAGCTCTCTGCCGTCCTCTCTGGCCAGTGCTTCTCCATCTGTTCTTAATGTTTCCTCCCATCTACCCAATGTCCACTTAAATCCTTGTCTCTCCCATGCTGTGTTATGCTCCTAAGTGATCCCCTCCACTACAAAGGCTTAAACACCAAACACATGCTGACTCCCCCAATAACGTGTCCATGTCTATCTCCAGGCCACAGCCCACTTCCAGACTCTGAAACTGCGTGGCCAGCATCCAATGGGATGGCTGCACTTGGATGCCTCATGAGCATCTTCTGTCTAAAGCTAGACCTATTCTTGATCCACGGCCCCAAACTGACACTATTCCTCTCCTCTTCTGCTTTTTCCCATCTCCGTCTCTGTAAATATTCACACAGTTGGCCAAGCCCGAAAACTGGGGTCTGTCCTTGAACCGCTTTCTCCTTTCCTCCCACATCTCATTCATCAGTAAGCCCTGTTGTCGCTCTATGTCCACTTTTCTTTAATTCCACTGCCACCTCTCACCTGGAGGCTGACAATCTCCTGCTGTGGTCTCACACCATCATCCATCACTTTCATAGCAGCCAACTGATCTTTTAGATGTGCAAAATGATCTTGTCACATCAGCTTTAAAAACTGTAATGGCTTCCTTTGCACTTGGAGTGAAACCTAAACTCCTGAAGGCCCTTGAGGTTTTCCCTAGGTCTTGTGAAGTCCCCCAAGGTCCCAAAAGTTCCTGCCTTGCTTCCCACTGTCCCATCAGCCCCTCCTCTTTGTGCACCACACTCCTGTCTCTCTGGTCTTCTTCCAGATCTTTGAAATGAACAACATCTTCACTGCGCTGAGAAGATTTTTCTCTTGGCCTCTCTGTTGCCTCTGCCTTCTTATAAAAGCTGACACTGTGGCAGAGGTGGGTGGTAGGCAGAGGAAAAGAAGGCCTGGCAAGGACCCAGATGCCACAGGCATACCAGCTTGTGTCTAGGCATTGCCCCCTGCCCTTCCCAAATCCCACCTGTTCAGGAAAAGCAGAAAGCTGAGCCGGTGCTGGAAGGCACCACTGCCAAGGAGGGGGGCTGTGCTGAGCACCCTTGCAAGAGCATGCCCAACAGTGTAGCTTCAAACAGCACATAGAAGTGCCAATCCATTTTATGCTTCTGTTTTTTCATCACAGATTTCGAGTCCTTTGGGATGAAGAGGTAGAAAGGGTGGGTCCTGAGAAGGCCTCTCTGAGCCGCGTGGTGTGGAAATTCCAGAGGACACGCGTGTTGATGGACATCGTGGCCAACATCCTGTGCATCATCATGGCAGCCATAGGGCCGGTGAGTGAGGCAGCCCTTCCTCCTCGTCTGCTAGGTCCCCAGCCTAGTAAAGAATGTCATTAGTTACTTTCTCTACAAGCTGGTGGGTTTAGTGCATTGTCATTATCTTTGCGCTCCTTGGGGGCGAATTTTCATAAAGTGAATCCTTGTCAAGCACAGCAGCAGCCACCAAAATTAATTAAAAAGTTTGCCTCCTAAAGTCAGCTTGCTGGCATGATCTGAGGCCTCCTATGCCAGCCTCAGCCCTCAGTGGCCCTCTCTTCTCCCCACCATGCTGTTTTACAGACAGTTCTCATTCACCAAATCCTCCAGCAGACCGAGAGGACCTCTGGGAAAGTCTGGGTTGGCATCGGACTGTGCATAGCCCTTTTTGCCACCGAGTTTACCAAAGTCTTCTTTTGGGCCCTTGCCTGGGCCATCAACTACCGCACGGCCATCCGGTTGAAGGTGGCGCTCTCCACTTTGGTTTTTGAAAACCTAGTGTCCTTCAAGACATTGACGCACATCTCTGTTGGCGAGGTAAGCTGGCTCAGAGGAGTTTAATGTTGGAAAATGAGTCCTGAGTGGTTTGAGTGCATGTGAGATGTGGATCCTGGGTGGAGCACCTGCCTTCCTTTTGCTTGTCTATGACCTGCCCATCACGTTCCATCTCCTGACTAAGTGAGGTGGTGGAGACAAAAAACACCAGAGGAGTTTGGAGATAGGAGGGCTCAGTTCAGGCTGGAGAATTTGGAGAGACTTCCTAGTTCCAGTGGGAACAGGGCTCAGGGAGACTTAATCCAATCGCTTCGATGGTCGATGGGGACTGTGGAGGAGTACTGAGCACACTATAGGCATTTAATAAAATGGATGAACTGATGGCTCCAATAATCCCAATTGTGTAGCATAGGGGGTGCCAAAGCCACAAGGAAGACCATGCCTGTTGGACTTCAGAGTTGATATTTTCTTAAGCTCTTAATCCTTGGCAATAAAATCCTTAACACTTATCAAAAACAAAAAACAAACAAAACACACACGACAACAACAACAACAAAAACAACAAAAACTCCCGAATCAAGGGAACCCCAGGTGATGTGGGGTAAGATAAAAGACTTGCTTCTTTCTTACAGTTGCTCTTTTAGCAAGCTCAAAGCATTTAATTATGATTAGATTCAGTTGCATATAGCAAACCCAAAATAACAGTGAATTTAAAAAAAGGAATTAATTTCACTCTATGTAAAAGGAATCTAGAAGGGAATAATCCAGGGTTGGCACAGGAGCTTCCAGATCTTTCTGCTTTTCTTTATCACTGTCTTTGCACATGGCTCTCATCATGGTTCAAAACTAGATGCTAGAGACCCAGCCATCCCAGCCACGCTTCAGACAGGTGGTAGGAGAAAGAGGAACAGAAGAAGGGGTGCCTTTCAGGTTGAGTTGGCTGCCTTTAAGAATTCATCACAAATGTCCCATTCTACACTTTGGCTTACATCACATTGCCCTCAACATAGACACATGGCCACACTCCTTCCACAAAGGAGGCTGGGAAATGTAGTCTTTTCTGGGCCCATCTCTTCCGGGAAGAAGCGGAGTTGTCTTCACAAGGAAGGCTGAGGGAGAAGGGGGTCAGGGAGACTGGGTAAGCAGCTAGCAGTCCCTCCAGCATGCTCCCAGATGGTAACATTACACTTTGTCTTTCTGCATTGAGATGATCAGCCCTAAAAGACCGGCCTCTCCAAAGTCATACCAGAACCCATAAAACTCATCATATTGGTCCCCGGTGACCCCTTCCTGCTTTAGAGAAGTTTTTCTCCTTTCTCCCTAGATCCCCTCGGCCAGTCTGAAAGCCTTCATTTAAAGACATGTTTGACTGACTCTTCCAAAGCCTGAACCCTTGCGCTTTTCTTTCCAGGTGCTCAATATACTGTCAAGTGATAGCTATTCCTTGTTTGAAGCTGCCTTGTTTTGTCCTTTGCCAGCCACCATCCCGATCCTAATGGTCTTTTGTGCGGCGTACGCCTTTTTCATTCTGGGGCCCACAGCTCTCATCGGGATATCAGTGTATGTCATATTCATCCCCGTCCAGGTAATGGCAGGCTTTTGTGCTTCTAACTGCTTTGTATTTGCATTTCACACACTTTCACTGAATTGGGTGGAAGGCTGCATTTCTGGCGTATGAAGCCTGTGCCCCATTTTGTACTCACAGATTTACTTCCTTTTGCTTGTTTGTTTTGTTTTTTGTTTTGTTTTTGTTTAGTGACAGGGTCTCGCTCTGTCACCCAGGCTGGAGTGCAGTGGTGCAATCGTAGCTCACTGTAGCCTCAACCTCCTGGGCTCAAGCAATCTTCCTGTCTCAGTCCTGCCAACTAGCTGGGACTACAGGTGCATGCCACTGTACCTGGCTAGTTAAAAAAAAAATTGTACAGATAGGGTCTCGCTATGTTGTCCAGGCTGGTCTTGAACTCCTGGGCTCAACCCATCCTCCTGCCACAGCCTCCTGAGCAGCTGGGATTACAGGGGCAAGCCACTGCCCCTGGCCACAGTGAAGGTTTTTAAAAAACTTGAATTTGAATGCCCTAGGAAGTGGAATGCCTCTTCAATTTGTCAAAGCCCCCAGCACTCCCCTTGAGTCCTGCAATTCATGCCTTTATATCACCTGCCTGACCCCCCATGGTGTTCCTCAGACAGCATCAACAGCCACAACTCAAGGGAAGAACTTGGCTGAGAATCTCAAGCCAACTTCCTTTAGAACTTTTCCTGGCACTTATACTCCCATCTCTGGATTTTTAGGCCAGCTGCAGCTCAGCAGTTCTCTCTGAAAACAGTGTTTGTACCTTGATTTCAGATGTTTATGGCCAAGCTCAATTCAGCTTTCCGAAGGTCAGCAATTTTGGTGACAGACAAGCGAATTCAGACAATGAATGAGTTTCTGACCTGCGTCAAGCTGATCAAAATGTATGCCTGGGAGAAATCTTTTACCAACACTATCCAAGGTAGGACAAGAGTAGCTACTTAAAGAACAACTTACCTTGTAGAATATGCTCTTCTAAGGGGTTCTTACAGTTCCCAGGGCCAGGCATTCCAGAAGGAGGCTGAGGGGACCCTCTGAGCTGCTCTGCAGGTCAAAGGATTTTTCAAAGGATTATGGAGATTTAATAATAGAGCCAGGCATCTGTTCTGGTGAACCCAAGGGTGAGTGACATATGGTTTTTCTTTCCTGGGGCAGGTGGATCCTGGTCCTGGCGAGTTACCTTTTATAAAAATAATCCACAAAAACATTGTGAGCAGGAAAAAAGCTGTCTCCAGCTATTTCCTTGACTTAGAAGACATCTACACACACATATACTCACACATCCGGGGTTACACAGAACTCTTTGCCTGCAGCAGCATCCTTGTGTTTGAATGGTCCACTGACTCAACACTCCTTGGGCAGACACGAGGAGATGCATATGTAGTTTTACTTTTTTTAAAGCTGATATAGAAACTATTTTGATCAAATATAAATGCAAATCTAATTGCAGGGACATTTACATAATTGCCGACATAGACTCAGGGGGTTCACCAGTTAATGATCTGAACCACTGTTACAATGGACTCTCTGGATAGACAATTACACTTTTGCACCAGCATGGAACTGGGCCAAAGCTGTGCATCTGCACTCTAGGGAGTAGCTGTAGAGAACCTGCTTCTGAGCTGGCCAAAGGAAGTGCCCCAGGTTGGGACCCCGGCAGCACCAGGGGACCCTCTTTGAAAACCCAGAAACACATCCTCACACTCTGAGTTCCCTTCAGTGCAATTTAATTTGATTTGACTAAATTTGATTCCATGTGATTTCAACTTAATTTAACTTGTCAATTTAGTTCAATAAATATATATCAAGTTCCTACTTTGTGCAAGGCCATGGGAGCTACACAAATGAAATGGAAAAGGTTCCTGCTTTTATGAGTAAGGGAGGATAAGACAACTTAGCTCAAAAATAGCCACGAGTTTGTTGGCTCTGCCTTCAGAGTATATCCGGAAGCCATCTGCTCCTCTCCATTCCACTCCCACCCAGTCCAAGCCAATATCCTCTCCCTCCTGGACTATGGCAAGACATCTAGGCACTGCTCCTGCCTTCCCCCTCCCTCCTGCAATCCACTGTGCACTCAGCAGTCAGAGTGACCTTTAAAAAATGTCAATCAGATCCTGTTCCTCCTCTGCTGGAAAATAGTGGCTTCTTATCACACTTAAGATTATTCAAAGTTAGATCTTTGGAGGGAACTCCAGATTCTTTCGTATGGTCTGTGAGGTCAGACACGATCTGGCCCTTGGTCACCTCTCTGACGTCATCACGTTTTACCGTAACCTTAGGAAACTCAGCTCTAGCGGCATCTGCCTTAGTTTGTTTCTAGAACCACACGCCACACTCGTTCATGCCTCGGGATCCTTGCAATTGCTGTTTCCTTTGCCTGGAGTGTGCTCCTGCTGGATGTTTACAGTGACTTTGTCTTGACTTTAGGTCTCTTCTCAATGTCCAGAGAGGACTTCTGGGCTGCAGTTCCAAGCATATCCATGCCCTACCTCTCAATCACTTCATCCTGCTCATTTCTTTCAGATCACTCAACACAATTTATAATTATTTAACTGTTTATTTCTTTATTGTCTATCTATCCCACTGGAAGAGGGCCGAGACCCCGTTCACTCCTGTATTCTCCAAACACAGGTGCAGCACTTGGCATATAGTAGACATCAGGTTCAAATATCTTAAGTGAGTGAACACATGAATTCACGTTATTCTATGGGGGAAGATGGAGAAAGTGCCACAAGAGAAACAGAGACGCTCCAAGGGGGAGCACACTGGGTTGGGGAGACTGGGAATGGCTTCCCTGAAGAAGTGGCTTTCAGGTAGGCCAAAGGGATAGGAAGGATTGGGATGCACAGAGAACTGGGGAAGCCCACTTAGGGAGGAGCAGAGGCCTGGAGGTGGAGATAAGAGGGTGCTCTTGGGGACTAGGGAGTGCTGGATGTTCTTTAGGGGAAGGGCACCTGGCTAGCAGAGCTTGGATCCCAGGAGAAGCGGGCTCCGATTCTGCCCTGATCACTGAAAAGGCAAGTTACTAAACCTGCGAAGACAGTTTGCTATCCTGTCAAAAAGGCATAAAATAACAGTCTCTCTCTCACCATGCAGTGGTGAGGACGATCTAATGAGAAAGCGCCTGTGAAGTGTTGAGCAGAGCACCTGGCATGTAGTGATCACGCCATTAGAACATCTAGAGCTGTCCTGTGGGGGTATGAAAGGGCTTTTGCAGAGGAGGCTGGAATTGGGGTTGAGGACAAGAAACAGCAGGTGAAGGAGGCTTGAATGTAATTTTTTTTTTTTTTTTTTTTTTGAGACAGGAGTCTTGCTCTGTCGCCCAGGCTGGAGTGCAGTGGCGTGATCTCGGCTCACTGCAACCTCCGCCTCCCGGGTTCACGCCATTTCCTCCTGCCTCAGCCTCTCCGAGTAGCTGGGACTACGAAATCGCCACACGCCCGGCTAATTTTTTGTATTTTTGGTAGAGACGGGGTTTCACCGTGGTCTCGATCTCCTGACCTCATGATCCGCCCGCCTCGGCCTCCCAAAGTGCTGGGATTACAAGCGTGAGCCACCGCGCCCGGCCCGCTTGAATGTAATTTGTGAGCTTTGCAGAGCCGTGGGCATATTCTGGACTTAGGAAAGGGAGAATACTGTTGAGTTTTTGTGTCTATTCTTGGGACACCAGGCAGGTGCCTTCAGGCCAGCACATGTGTTTTGTTTCTCCCCATACAGTATAGTATTTAAAAATGTTTTTTTCATTTAGTTCCCAACATTTAAAAGTAGGGAGATGTCTCACAAAAATCTGGACCTCATGGGAGGATTGCTCGAGCCTAAATATTCGAGACTAGCCTGGGCAACATAGGGAGATCCCATCTCTGCAAAAAATTTTTTAAAAAAATTATCTGGGTGTGGTGGTATGCGCCTGTGGTCTCAGATACTCAGGAGGCTGAGGTGGGAGGATCAGCTGAGCCTGAGAGGTCAAGGCTGCAGTGAGCTCTATCATGTCATTGCACTCCAGCCTAGGTGACAAAGCAATACTCTGTCTCAAATATAAATAAATAAATAAAAATCTGGACCTAAGACTTTGAAATGGTTGATGATCTGGTTGTTACTGGACCGAACTGGGGCCTGCTCATCTGGCACAGTAAGGCCAAATATCCACGCTGAGGTTTTGCCGCAGGAGAAAGGAGGGCCTTTATTTGCTGCGTGCCAAGCAAGGAGAATCAGGCAGTTCATCCTTAAGACCTGGCCTCCCCAGTGGCTTGCAAGCAAGGGTTTTTAAAGGCAGGGGTAAATTTCAGCAAAGTGAAGTTACAGGCAAAATCGTAACTCATACATGGAGATTATATGTTGGTTTGGCCTGAAAGGGGGGAATATCTTTTTTTTTTTTTTTGAGATGGAGTCTCGCTGTCACCCAGGCTGGAGTGCAGTGGCGCGATCTCGGCTCAAGGCAGGCTCTGCCCCCCGGGGTTCACGCCATTCTCCTGCCTCAGCCTCCCAAGTAGCTGGGATTACAGGCTCCCGTCACCACCCTCGGCTAATTTTTTGTATATTTAGTAGAGACGGGGTTTCACCATGTTAGCCAGGATGGTCTCGATCTCCTGACCTCGTGATCCACCCGCCTGGGCCTCCCAAAGTGCTGGGATTACAGGCGTGAGCCACCACGCCCGGCTGAGGGTGGGATTTCTTAAAGCAGGCAGCTTATAAGTCATGGGTAGATTCAAAGATTTTCTGATTTGCACCTGGTTAAGGAAAGGAAGCTTTGTCTAAAGCTTTGTCTAAAGATTCAGAGTTAGCAGAAAAGAGTGATGGATCCGGCCTTTGGGCGTGACCTCCTCCAGGCCCCTCAAGAAGAAATTTAGAACAAAAACTGAAATCAGAGCTCTGTCCTCAGCTCCCCCTTTACTGAGGTCTGTGTGCCAATGGATCAATTGCATGGGGGTCCGGGTTTTCTCAAATACAACTCAAGGACATATGTTAAGATTCTAGTGACTCTAAACATTCTAGTGACTCTAACTTCCTTGGCTGTTGTTTCAGGCTATTGTTACCTTCTTGCTTATCAAGTTGCTCATTTACTTCTTGGGGTTAGCTGGGTGCCTAGAATTTCCGTTGAAGGAACTCAAGATTTTCCTTTGTTTCCATACTTGCAGTTGGTGGGGAGCAGGCTCCTAGGAGAGGTCCCTGCTGCATTTCATGGTAGCACCAGCCTCCCCTGCACTGAGAAGAGGCTGCCCCTTTGATTCTCGTCTCCATTCCGCTGCACTCCAGAGCCCCGCTCTGGTCTTCCCTGCCCTCTGGCCCCACTCCCTTCATTAATGGTACTTGCTTGGCCCTTGTAGCCATCTGAGTTTATGACTTCTGACACACAGAGTGTCAGGGCTGGAAGGGACGTTGGACACCATCCACTTATGGCAGCTGACAGGTACTGAGCTGCGAGTACCCGGGGCTTTCTGTGGTTCCTGTCATTTAAACTTCACAACAGGACTCATGAGCGCCCATCTGGAAGAGGACCAAGTAGGGCTAATACATTTCGTAATGCTAGTATTTGACATGCAAAATGAGACCACCTTGGGCTGTGTTCTATTTTGCAGATATAAGAAGGAGGGAAAGAAAATTACTAGAAAAAGCTGGATTTGTCCAAAGTGGAAACTCTGCCCTGGCCCCCATCGTGTCCACCATAGCCATCGTGCTAACATTCTCCTGCCACATCCTCCTGAGACGCAAACTCACCGCACCCGTGGTAAGAGCCCGCTCCAGATCGAGCCTCTTTCACACCCTGACCCCAGCAAGTCCCAGGTGGGAAGCCCTTCCTACCATCGCTCAGTGCTGGCATTAGGAACATCCAATCATGGCAGGCCACAGGATGCAACTTCAACTCCAACTCTTTTTTTTTTTTTTTTTTTTTCCGAGACAGGGTCTCACTCTGTCACCCAGGCTGGAGTGCAGTGGCATGATGGTGGCTCACTGCAACCTCTGCCTCCTGGGTTCAAGCAATTCTCCTGCCACAGCCTCCTGAGTAGCTAGGATTACAGGTGCCTGCTACCACCACACCTGGCTAATTTTTGTATTTTTAGTAGAGACGGGGGTTTCACCATGTTGGCCAGGCTGGTCTTGAACTCCTGACCTCAGGTAGTCCGCCTGTCTTGGCCTTCTAAAGTGCTGGAATTACAGGCGTGAGCCACAGTGCCGGGCCAACTCCAACTTTTAAAAACAAGTGCTTGGGCTGACAAGGGGCCCAGGAGAGCCTGGCAGCGATTCTTATCACGTCCGTGGCTGGGCAGGGGTCATAGTTAATGTTGGAATGCAATTTTAAGTGTGGAAAAAAAAAATGGAAACCAAGCAAGCAGTTGGCTGTTTTATCTATTTATACAACAAGAAGGAGAGTTTGAGAAAATTTTCTCGGAGGGAGGAGATATAGGTATTAAGAGAGGCAGTGGTGTTGGGGTCAAAGTCTGGGCTTAGGAGCCTGGTCTGCCTTGTTTAAATCCAGACTCTGCTACTTAGTAGCTATGACTTATAGCAAATCATTGAGCCTCTCTGGCCTCGGTTTTGTAGTCTGTAAATGGGACAATAATAGCCACAATCGGCGCTGTTGTGAGGACTGAATCAGTTATTTTGTGTAAAGCATGTAGAACCATCTCAGGCTCTTAGGTCCTGTACAAGTGTTAGCTGTTCTTCTTAGCCTGATTCTCATCTGGACCAGGCAAATGAGGATTGAAAGCCTTAGAGGGAGAACCGGGATGAATGTGAGACGTTCAAGTTCTTTACAAGGGGCCTGGACATCCAAAGATAAAGAAATGCTAAGCTAGAGGGAAAATGATTCCTGGCTTAAATAAAGAAAAAACCAGCTAAATGTTAAACCAAGTAATTGGAGGAAAGTCAACAAAGCCAACAAAAAAATCAGAGAGAGAGAGAGAAGGAAATAAGCAAGTTCATAGAGAAAAAATTGCACCTAAAATCAGGGACCTCATGGGGGAGGAAAGAGGTGACGTTTGCAAAGCCACAATGGTCTTGCTGAGCCATTCTTTGTGGGGCCCATGACTACCCTGTGTTTAATCCCATTACTGCCCTGTGTTTCTTGGTGAGTTGCTTTTATTTTCTCTGGCTCTTCAGCAGGCAATCACTCATGCACAGTTTACTCTGACACACTTTAGGGCCTTCAGCCCAGCTGTGAGCCCAAAGCCAGATTGAATGGCAAGGATACACCAAGGCTGGATGTAACACTGCCCAATTATTGTGGCTCTCTCTGATCCCAGACCAAAAAGAAAACCATTTTTTCCTTCAGCAACATATCAAGCAAATCAACTTGAAATCAAATTGAGAGCACGTAGTTCATATTTTCCAACATGATAGTTTAGAGGGAATCTAGACTAAAACCAAATTTGCAAAGCTCTGGGTCCTTTGGATTCAGAACTGATTGCAGTCACTTCCTCTGCTGGGGTCATGCCAGGAGTCGGTCAGCCCCAGAGTATTCAGTCACATCAGGCCACCCATGCGCTCTGTCAGCCAGGCCTGGGCTTCCTGAGCCAAGGTGGTGCTTTGGGACCTGGAAGAACTGAGTTCCCTTTGAGGATGCATTTAGGACCAGATGTGATAGAAGCATCTTTCGTTATCCTCTTGATGAAGGGACTAGGATTAGTTGAAGCCTGGGGCCCTGTCCATGGGGCCCATTTAACAGCAGGCAGGATCACTCAGTATTTGATGAAGAAAGCTGTATTATTAATTTCTTAAATGGGTAGCTAGGGAGCGGCTGCTAATTACAATTCGGACAGATGAGAAGATGAAATTGGAGAGATGAAATCATGCACCCCTGGGGCACCAACCGAAGGGAGAAGGTTTGTTTTCATTGAGGCTATAGAATATTAACCACCCACTATGCAGGGCACAGCAAGGAAGGCCCCATGAACAGAGGTGATTTTTTGGAGGGGAGGGTGGGGGGAACCACAGTTGACCAAAGGCTCTCAAATCTGGCCTTGTGTGGTGCATGGGGAGGCAGGGCATGGAGGCCAGGTCCTGGGAGCAGGAGAGTGAGGTCACCCTCCAGCTTCCCCCAGGGGCAAGCAGGTCCCTCCGGGGAGCCTCCAGCTGCATCCCCGAGGCTGTGGTGTGATGTGGTGTGTAGCGTGGAGATGATGCTCTAGCTCTAAAAGGCCAGATGCCTCTGAAGAACTGAGAGCAGGGGGTGCTTTAGGACAGTCTGCATGGGCTTCGAGTGAATAGTCTAGATTCAAATGAGGATGCAGTGCAGATGGAGATTGCCAAATGTATTCTGTTAGTGGCCTGCCTCAGACCTTTTCCCTTCTGAATCAACAGAGACAAGGGGATATACTTGCCGCCATTTTGGTGAAAATCCCAAAGCAAAATAGATTAAGATGCTGCTGTCCCCAACTGGCCAACCCATGGTTTCTGAGCCATGAAATGAAAAGATTGTTCCTCTGCACATTCCAACGATGCCACCATTTCTCATCTCAGCAAGTTTAATCCCCATGTGTATAACGGTTTAGAGCCAAGGTGACTTCTCCCTCTAAACCCTCATACTTCTCTTTTGTTCTTCAGGCATTTAGTGTGATTGCCATGTTTAATGTAATGAAGTTTTCCATCGCAATCTTGCCATTCTCCGTCAAAGCAATGGCTGAAGCGAATGTCTCTCTAAGGAGAATGAAGGTATAACTAACCCTGGGTGAGTAGGGAAGAGAGATCTCATTTTGGGGTGGGAAAATACTCAGATATGTGGAGGCTGTACCAACCTGCTGGAGAGCTGGGTCACTTGCTGAGCTGACATTGGGAGGAAGGCATCCATTCAGAGTTAGATGAATAAATGTGTATGAAGGACAGAACAGGCAGAGTTTTATAGGTTGTCTGTAGGAATGATGAGATAGAGTCTCTGTACATGAAGAAGATGTTCCTGACCCTCTTTTTCCTAAACAATCTATACATCCTAAGTGTTCCACAAGTGAGGTTGGTTTTGTTCTGAGTCATCCCCACTTTACCTAGTTTGTCCTTTAATGGGCATGGTGATGGAAGTGATGAAGAGGATGTTGGGGTCCCTACATTTATGCACTCATTTAGTCCCTTTATTCATTCATTTATTCACTCATCAAAGACTTACTTTGTGCCTCCTATATATAAGACATGGGAAATGCAAATATAAGGAAGAGAGAGGCTTTATCCTCAAGAGCCTCTGTTCCAGTGTGGGACCAGGCACTCTAAGAATTTCTATACATGATAAGGATATAATTAACATTCGAGAAGGGCAAATAAAGTCGTTTGAAAGTTCAACTGAGGAGAGGAAAGGGAAGAAGGGCATTTGTGTCAACACAAAAGCTTGTTCAAACATCTATGAATTGATTGAATGATGTTACTCACCCAAGTCAGAAATCCGGAAGTCATCGTAAGCATCCTGATTCGTGCACTCCTCTTTTCCCTTACCATACACATCCAACCAGTCAATAACCCTGTTAAATCAACTCCTGATTATGGTATTCTCTCCATTTTAAGGGGTGCCATTGTAAGACTGGATTGGAAGGTACACTGTTGAGTTATCAGTCTTTGAACAAACATAAGAACACCATCACATTAATTGCATGTATTATGATATCAGAAAAAAAAGGTGCTTCTTAGACTAGATAAAGGATGGCATTTCTTGACTCCTCAACCTTCACTCTGTCCCTACTGCCATTGCCTTCAATCGAGGCCTCCATTATCTCTAATCTGATTAGTGCAGTGATTTATGAACTAACCTTTCTTTTTCTAACATTCTTCTTAAGTCCGTATAGCACTCAACCCCAACAGAGCTGTCAAAATATTGGTCTGATTACCAATACTCATTCTCACCTGCTCAAAATCCTTGAACCCTTGTCTCCTCCAGGCTCTCCAGCTGTGGGTTCTCAGTGTTGTGTCTCCTTCCCTTCCCAACTTGAGCTCTGTGCCTCAGTAATCCTGAATTGCTTGTTTCATGCCCCCACCCCAACAGACCATGCCTTTGCATGCTCTTTGCCTTTGTCCATGCTGGGCCTTCAAGTAGAATGCTGTCATTCACTTTCCCTTTTCTCTTCTCTGCCTGTACAACACCTGTACAGACCCAGCTCAAGCACCAAGTGCATGGACCTCGAGAATGAGAGCCAAGTGTCCCTTCTCTGGCAGTCACAGTGCTTTGTCCTCATCACATTTTGCAGAAAGAATCCGTGTATGTTCTCATCTCCCTCCAGACTGTAATCTCTTCAAGGACAGGAACTGTGCCTTATTTATATTTGCATTTCTGCTGTTTACCCCAAAGTCTGGCACATGGTTAGGTCTTAGCAAATGCTTTGTTGAACTGGGCTGAGTGGCCTAGGAAGAGGACACAGCAGAGACTGAGCATATGACCTTGATTTCATAAGCATTTAGTGCCAAGCAGTGAAGTCCACTGCCCAAAGACTGGTAAGACCGACTGTCTTGGGCACAAGGGTGAAATGTGGCTGGGATCAGCATTCCCCAGTGTGGGTGACCCACATAGGCCTTGTGGTTAAAGAGGCAACTGTCCCAGATAGCATGAGCTAGTGGACTATTTCTGCTGCAGCTTCTCCTGGGGGAATAATTTCAGAAACTCTTTCCTGGATGTGCTGGGTTAGAATAGCCAAAATTGTGATTTGGGGTCATTAGAAGATACATTGGGATGATTCTTGCAAATGGATGACATCTGCTCAGTTAATTTTGTCTCTTTAATCTTAGAAAATTCTCATAGATAAAAGCCCCCCATCTTACATCACCCAACCAGAAGACCCAGATACTGTCTTGCTTTTAGCAAATGCTACCTTGACATGGGAGCGTGAAGCCAGCAGGAAAAGTGACCCAGAGAAATTGCAGAACCAGAAAAGGCATTTATTCAACAGACAGAGGTCAGAGGTATACAGTGAGTGGAGTCCACCAGGCAAGGGAGCCACTGGCCCAGAGGAGCAAAGTGGCAGCCTCAAATCGGTTCTGCACAGCATAAGCTTCGTGGTGAGAAAGGTGGGTGTGTGTTGCACAGGTGTGGCCTCCAGCCCTCCTCCTTGCATTGCATAGCTATGGCCTTCTCCAGGTCTGATACAGTTCAGTTAGAGCTGAAGGTGGTGATGGGATGTCTCTAACCAGAGTCCCTGTGTTTTTCCCCCAGTTTTAAAACTATGTACATGAACATTGGAGGCCCCCTCTCCAAGTGTGGAGAAGACGGTTGTTATATTAATTCTGATTTGCAGTACTTCCCTTAGAGTCAGTTGCAGTTTTGAATGAACAGTCCACTCCAGGTGGCTAGGCTTGAACTGGCTAGCTTTCAGAAATCATTTTTGATTTGTTCTCTCTTTGTGTGTGTGAGACAGGGTCTTACTCTTTTGCCCAGGCTGGAGTGCAGTGGTGCAATCAGAGCTCACTGCAGCCTTGAACTCCTGGGCTCAAGTGATCCTCCTGCCTCAGCCTCCCAAGTAGCTGAGACTAGAAGCATACATCACCACGCCTGGATAATTTTTAAAAATTTTTTATTTACCAGGGGAACGCGTGATAATTTTTAAATTAAATTTTATTATTATTTTTTATAGAGATGGGGTCTTGCTATGTTTCCTAGGCCAGGCTCGAACTCCTGGCCTCAAGTGATTCTCCTGTCTTGGCCTCCTGGGTCAAGTGCTGGGATTACAGGCATGAACCACTGCTCCTGCCCTAGATATGTTCCTAATTTCACATTGGAATATTATGATAGCTGATAATGACTGATAATTTTGAACACTACTATTTACCAGGTACATAATAAACTCACTCAACCACCTCAATAACCAGGCATCATAACTGCCCCTACTTGATGGTTGAGGAGCCTAAGGCACAAGAGGGTTAAATAGCTTGCCCAAGGTCACATAGCTAGCAAGTGGCAGAGGAGGGTTTCATACCCAGGGCACCTGGCTTCAGAGTCTGGGCTCTTAACCACCGGGAAATACTCTTCTTGTAAAAAGCAAACTGAGATAACAAGCAGCCCAGCCAAGGGCTAAGCCAGCCAAGCCAGCCAGAGTCTGTTTGTTGTTCTCTCCCCTCAAGATTGGGGGATGGAGATTTCAGGCAACGCTGTGGGTTTAGGGAATGTTTGGCCTCTTCCTGCATCTCCTGCACGCATCTCCTTCTTGCTCTGGGAACTCAGCAGCAGACTCCCAGGGTGGCAGTGTTGATTTTGCTGCAGAGGGCTCAACATTAATCTTGTGCCTAGTATTTTAATCTCTCATCCTGTTGACTCACTCTTTCCCTGTGCGAGCACTATTGAAGGAGAGGTTCTTATTTATTATGCAATGTCAAGCTCAATAGCTGGTGTGAGAATGGTACCTCTCGTAGCTAACAAGGCTGTCTGCCACGTATTCACTGGAAACAATATTTGGTTGGCTGAGTGCAATTGAGCTCAGATTTCAGCTAAGTCCCACTGAGTGCCACCTACTTTGCCTTCTCGCCACTCTTCCCGTGGAGCACCTGACATCCCCCCGCCCTGTCTTCCCATTTGCCTCTAAGAGGCCTCCGTGAACTTCCTGTGTTCTAAGGACGCTGCTTTCTGGCCACGCAATGGCTTTGCTAATGTGCTATTCCATATGTCGGTGACTCTGGAATTCCTGCCTCAAGGATGCAGTCAATGTTTTGTGGAATAAATTGAAGATAAAGTGGGGGCAATGCATTGTTGCCTCTGGAGCAATGGGGGCAATGCAATGCCTCTGGAGCCTGGGGGACCCCAGTTCCAGGTCCAGCCACTTCCTAACTGCTTGACCTTGGATGTCCTGCTGAAGCTCCCTAAGCCTCTGTTTCTTTACCTGCACCATGCATTTCCTAGAGGTACCCATTTCACAAGGTGGTGGGGGAACTCAGATACCGCATAAAAATACTAAGCCCATGGTAAGTCTAAGCTGATGTTAGGTATGATTCTTGCCTTTTTCTTTAACAATTGTGTCCAGCTTAAGTGCTGCCCTCAAATGTTCTGCATTCAGGGCATCCAAGATTTTCCAAGTTTAGCTCCTCAATTCCATCAGACTGGATCCTCCATGGGGTCAGGGTTTTTTGTTCACAGTTATGTCCTTATCCCGAAGCCCAGCTCCTGGCTTGGAAGTGAACAGCAGTGTTTGTTGGGAGAATCATCAGAGGATACAGGCCTCATGGATTTTCTGCTAAAGACAAGGATGAATCTAGAAGGCTTCTTACTTGGCCCCAAGAAGTGGACAGGACTCAAAGGGCAACCAAATACCTGGTGAGGCTGCATCACATCTGCAATCTCTTTAATGCCCCAGTTCCTTGAAGTCCTTTTAGGGGAATTAAATAGATACAGCTTCATTTCATGAGGCAGGAATTCCAGAGTCACCGACATATGGAATAGCACATTAGAAAAGCCATTGTGTGGCCAGAAAGTCCTTAGAACACGAGAAGTTCACGGAGGCCTCTTGGAGGCAAATGGGAATGCAGGGTGGGGGAAGTCAGGTGCTCCATGGGTAGAGTGGTGAGAAGGCAAAGTAGGTGGCACTCAGTGGGACTTAACGGAAATCTGAGCTCAGTTGCACTCAGCCAACCAAATTTACATCCATGTGGGCTCCACAAAGGCAGGGAGACCTCTGCGTGGATCACTATTTTATCCCAAGGTGCCTGGGATTCAGCAAAGACCTTGTTTAAGGAATTATTGATGACAGGCAGCGACTCTCAGACTCTCATGTGCTGAGAATGGCAGACAGAGGATGGGCCTTTCTGGTCTAGTTTGGGGTGGGAAAAAATCCATATTTGGCCCCATGTTGGGCATCTTTGCCCTAAGGGATTGCAGAGAGCAGGCCTACATGAGAATGTTCTCAAATGCTCCAAGTGCAGTATTGCACTTGAACACTAGTGGGCATGCTTCCACTTCAGTCTCCGCAGGGGCTGTTTGCCTGCAATGATTCTCCCCAGATACCCCATGGCACCCTTCCTCACCTCCTTCACGTCTTACCCAAATGTCACTGTGGCAGATGCTGTCCCTGCCCACGTGCCCTGGACCTCTAAGTGTTTCCTGGCCATCTTCCAACTGCCTTGTCCACATCCGTGCCCAAGGGCTCTGCACACCTCCATAAAGACCTTCACAGACTAGAGAGCAGCCCTCAAACAATGACTGCCGGGGCATCAATACCCCACCTCCTCTGCCATTGGGTGGGACAAAGCTATAGTCAGTTCCCCAGAGTTTCCTGCAGTTTCCCTGCAGGGTTGAGTTCTGTTTGCCTCCTGGTTAGGGTATTCTGTTGGGGAGCCAACCCAATAGGCTGCCTTTTATGGGCCACCTTCCCTTTCCTGTATCACTTCTCCTCTTCCCTACTGGAATTTCCTGCACCTTCCAAATGCGAGTGTGACTTTCATTCAAATCCTTGATTCAAGGTCTGTTTCTGGGAAAACTCAAGCTAAGACATCTACCTTTCCAGTAAGGCTTTCCTTGTACCCCCAAGCCTCCAGCCCACTCCCTGTCCTTTCCCTGTCTCTTCCCTGCTTTATTTTTCTCCATGGCAAGCATAGATGTGCCTGCCCCACATTTCATTTACTTGTCTTGCTTCTTGTCCATCTCCCCCTGACTACAAGGTAAGTTCCATGAGGGCAGACTCAGGCCATTGCCTGTTGTGTTCATTGCTGTTCTTGCTGGTGGTTGGAACAGTGCTTGGCCCATAGCAGGCTCTGAAAATGATTTGTTGGTTGAATTAATAAATCTGGAGCTGTAGAATGTTAGAATAGTGTGACTTTTCAGTAATTCCAGATTTTTGAAAAGCCCCTAGATCTCCATTCTTCAAAAGCTACCCTAGTCTCCCTGGGTTGTACAGCCTTTCGCATCCCATTAGATTTGCTTCTCTGGAGTCTGGGTACAGAATAGCCTTCCTGTTCAAGGCCTGTGTCTCCCAGACCAGCACAAGGCTGTTTCACACCAGTGATCTTACATGATTTCTAGAAGCCCTCTGGGTGCTTGGCTATGCCACACAAGGGAAAGCACTTAATTAAGACTTACATTCCTGCATCCTACCAGGCTGTGCTTATGTGGGCCGGGGTGGTGTGTCTGCAGCTGCCATGCCCCAGAGCCTGCAGTGACCCCTTGTTCTCCGCCTGCCCTGACCAGCATAATTTTGGAGCGGCACATTTGGGCCAGACCCTCTAAGAAGGGGGAGAGAGTGACTGTGTCCCGTCTCTGTTTCTCTGGCAGGGGAAGATCTTGGGAATATGCGGGAATGTGGGAAGTGGAAAGAGTTCCCTCCTTGCAGCTCTCTTAGGACAGGTAAGCTGTGTGATGAGTGCTGTGAAGATGGAACATTAACATGACAATGAAATGGCTTCCTTCCGGTCAGGCGTGGACCCAGCAGATGGCCTCAGCTGCACTGGACACTGTGCATGTGGTTCACGATAATTTCTGGGAGGTTAATGCATGCAGCAGCTCCAGGCCCCTGGGCCAGATGAGGCTGAGTTTTTCACAAACTCTTGAGTTTGCCAATGAGGAGGTCTATTGAATGGCAATTGCCTCCTTGCCTAAAGCTCCATCTTGGTCAAAGGAAAGATGGGTCCTTAAACCCATGGTTTTCCCCATGACTTGGGCTGCCCTGATTTAGAAATGCCAGCAAGGCAGCTTGGTGTGGAAGGACTTTGGATTCTGGAGCTCACGGTGACTATAGATGTATTTTATGCCTGAACTAAAGCAGCTCATGCCCCAGCTTCTCTGCAAACCTTGGGGTAGGAAGAGGGAGGGGACTTGGGTCGTTGTCCCTTCTCTGTTCCTTCTAGTTGGGTGATCCCAGGGAAAATGGCCAAGCTGTAGTTTTCACAAACCTCTATGTCGCCATAGTTTCTAAGTCGCATCCCACATGAATGAGAAGCTTTGTGGAAAAAAATGCTAAGTCCTCTTTCTTCCCACTCTGCCGTTGCTAAAGGGAAGTTTGTGCAGCTGGGATTGCCTCTTTCAGGAACAGTTCGGGGTACTTCTGAAGAAGTGGGGACTCCAGAATAGGGTGGTGGGGGGATGTGTCTTATGAGTTTTAATATGAGTGACTTCTTTTGGCCTCAGTTGACTCATCTATAGAAAGAATGACAACTCCTTCCCTGCCTGGAGGCGGAGGTGGGGGCTGAATCGGATGAGTTCCTGAGGTCACCCACGCTCTGAGAGTGTGTGCCTCCACGATGAGTCAGCGTGAGCCATAGAGGTGACTCAGCTCAATTCCCCACATAATGATGTGAATACTCTTAATAGCATCCTACTGCATAAGAGATGGCCCAACTTCTGCTCTGATAGCTCCAGTGATGGGAAGCTCATCATGTCACAGCCAGTTCCCTCTTTGGAGAGTTTTGATGTATATTGGAGTGAAATTTGCCTCCTTTTAATTTCTGTCCTTTGGAAATTTTGAGATAACATTGAATCTATCTCCCATGAGACAGTGGTGGGATCAGGCCCCTGGCTGTGGTCACTGGGGAGGCAGGGGGGCACTCTGGACAGCCTGGGTTCCCCAGCTGTTTCTGCCACATGCTCACTATTTAGCCTTGCGCAGGTAACTTAACCTCTCTGAGCCTCATGAAACCACTTGGTTTCCTTGTCTGTAAAATGGGGCTAAGGAGAGTTGTGATGAGGATTGAATGAGATCGTGTAAGCAATAGTTGACTATAGGGTAATTTGCAAGGCCAGTCATGGTGATAAACATTGAACATACACTTAATTCAGTGCATGGAATATACCCTACACATTAAAAATACTACGATTATTATTGTTATTATCATGGTCTCTTCTCCAAATTGAATTCTCTGTCTGTTGCACAACTCCCGAGGTGAAGTGGCATCACATCCTTTGGCCGCCTTGGTGACTCTCCTTCTTTGCCCCGGACCCACTGCCACTGCCCCGTGACATCAGCCCTGAGTACTGTGGCCTGCCCCACATATACCCTCTGTTGATAACTTTGAACGTTGAATCCCCGCTGTCTACCATTGTCTATTGGATGCCCACGATGAGGGGTCATCTTAAATGAGCATATGTACTCGGGATCACAAACTGGAGCCCATGCATAGTTTTAATTGGATTGCTGAATGCTTTAAAAGTCCAAAGATTTCATATAAAACTGGATCTTTGACTCCTTTGGACAAATTAGAAAATCCTGCTCCATCAGGCCTGCATCCTTGCATGGCACCAACGATGCAACTGAGTCAAGGCTGCTTCCTGAAGATGGGGTGTGTCAAGGCCAACACCCACAGCTGTGCAGGTGGTGCCCTGCTCCCAGGGAGAAAGTGCACCTGGAGGAAGGGGAGCCTCTTGTGAAGAGTCTGTTCAGAGAACATCCTGTTGTAGTTGGGCCCAGGTGCCGTGTGCACTGGGAGCAGCCCTGCAGTCCAAGCTCTCCCGTTTGTAGCAGAGCTTACCACTGCCTCTTTTTAAACATTCCCTGCTTGGCCCTGCGCAGGTGTTTGACTCTGAGATTCTGCATCTGCATGGTTGGGCTTGATGCATGGACAAGATGTCCTGTCAACGCTCTTGCACCTTCAGAACCAATGCTTGTGGAGTATGCGGGTGCCAGGGTGCAACGGGCACTCGAGGAAAAGTCCTCAAGGCTTGGCTCCTGAAGCTTCTCCGGTCCTGTTGTTCCAGATGCAGCTGCAGAAAGGGGTGGTGGCGGTCAGTGGAACTTTGGCCTACGTTTCACAGCAGGCGTGGATCTTTCATGGAAATGTGAGAGAAAACATACTCTTTGGAGAAAAGTATGATCACCAAAGGTAATATTAACTTTTAAAGCAGGAGGCACATTTGTGTTTGGTACACACTCTCCTACAGATGCTTATGCTGTTGGCAATGACTACTAAGTGGGTTCTGAGTTTAATGAATTCTGATTAAACATTCATCAGATCCACACAGACACTGGTTTTCCTCTTCCTGAGCCAAGCGTTCAGGAGAGGCAACTTCTGCAGACCTGCGACTGCACACTGGGAAGAGGATAGAATCGGCACTTCATTCCCAGGGCAGAGGAGCATATGTTCTGAGGTTCTCTGCAATAGGGCATATATGATCTGACTAGAGAAAAATGAATCCAGCAATTTTGCTTTAGGCTGAGTACCCAAAACTGCTCGGAATCATGAGCAAGTATGTAATGAATCAGCCCTAACATTAATTGACATCAGAGCTATCAGGATATATTATCACTGTTAGTGTCCTCGGAATGATCTAACTAAATAAAAACAAAACTCAACTTATAATTACTTGATTTATTTTGAGCCATCATCTTTTTTATATCATTTTATTTTTTAAATGGACATAATTACATCTATCTATGGGGTGCACTTTTGTGTTTTGATATATGACACTGGGGGAGAGGGGAGTGTGGGGAAAGGATAGATGTTGACCAAAGGGTACAAAGTTTCAATTAGACAGGAGAAATAGGCGTTAGTGATCTATTGCACAGAATGGTGACAATGATAAATTTTAATGTATTATATATTTCAAAAGTACTAAAGAGTATATTGTAAATGTTTTCAACACGAAAATTGCGAGTATATATTTGTAATAACTGTAGTATGTAATGAACAGACAGCAATTTCGGGAGAAATATTTTCTCTAAGAACATTTAATAACTCATTAGCCAGGCGCAGTGGCTCACACCTGTAATCCCAGAACTTTGGGAGGCCGAGGCAGGTGGATCATGAGGTCAGGGGTTCAAGACCAGCCTGATCAACATGGTGAAACCCTGTCTGTACTAAAAATACAAAAATTAGCTGGGCGTGGTGGCAGGCACCTGTAATCCCAGCTACTCAGGAGGCTGAGGCAGGAGAATTGCTTGAACCCGGGAGGCAGAGGTTGCAGTGAGCCAAGATCACACCACTGCACTCCAGCCTGGGCAACAGAGCAAGACTCCATCTCAAAAAAAAAAAAAAAACTCATTAATACTGTGATCACCTTGGACATTTCTATAGTTATTCTCTCCCTACTTCTGAAACGTTTGATTTTTCTAAATTTTAATTTTAACATTAGATTCAGGGGGTACAGTTTTGTTACAGGGGTATATAGCATGATGCTGAGGTTTGGGTTTCTACTGATCCTGTTCACTCTCTAGTGGACATAGTACCCAATAGGAAGCTGTTCATCTGTGCGCCCTCTCATCCTCCATCCTTTTGGAATCCCCACTGCCTCTTGTTGTCATCTTTATGTCTGTGCATACCCGAGGTTTAGCTCCCATGTATAAATGAGAACATGTGATATTTGGTTTTCTGTTTCTGTGTGAATTTACTTAAGATAATGAAGTCCAGCTGCCTCATGTTGCTACACGATTTTGTTCTTTTTTATGGCTGCATAGTATTCCATGGTGTATGTATACCACATTTTCTTTATCCAATTCACCATTGATTGGACCATCATGTTTAAGCTCTGGTAAGTAATGGCTTCCTATGGTTCTTTGCTTTGCTTGGTGTATTGCCATGTACATTCTCTCATTTGAGTCCCATAACCACCCATTTAGGGAGATCATGGCATTATATCCCCATTTTACCAATAAAGAAAAGGGCCTAGAGAGACGAGTTGACCCTCCCAAAGTATTAAATGCTATTAAATGTCAGAGTTGAGTCTTGGACTTAGACCTTGAGCTCCAGATCAACATCAGTTTTCTGGAGCTGGAGGTGCCTGACAGCTGGGTCACTCAGAAAACTTCCCAGGCATCACAATGCTTAATTAAGAGAATTGGAGTTGGTTTTAGGAATCTGGCTGTCAGCTCTCCAGTGGTAGTTTGGCCTTTCTCATCTTACCCACTAACTCTGTCCCTGCTGGCTGGTATGGCAGCATGTATGTTCTCATCAAGACACTTGTCAATTCACCTCCTCTTCCCTGGCCATGCCATCCTGTGGCCAGGAGGCTCAGGTGTGGCAGGAAGGTGATCAGTGCAGGAGTCAGTGATCAGTGCAGCCAAATTACTCTGCTCAGCATCTCTTGGCCTGTGCCACCCACCTGGAATGCCTTCTCTGTCTGTGGAAGCAGACCGGACAGAGGGTTGCCTTATTCATCAAAATGACGTTCAGAAGGCAAATATGTGCCAAATGCCTGCAGCATGCAGGGCACATGGGGACAGAGATGGCTCAGGTATATCTTTGCCCTTAAGATGCTCAAGCCTGGAATGGGCTATAAGAAATGCACAGAAATGACAGTGCACCAGGGAGGAATGAGCCAGGTGGCAGGAGACCGTGCTCAGATTGTTCCAAGGCAGCAGAGATCACGAGAGAATGGTGGATCAGGGAAGAGAAGATGGCACTTGAATTGGGCTTTGAAAGATGGATCTAGCATCCTTCATATGTGGCATATTTAGCAGAGGTTTTGCTCCTAGGGTAGAAACTGTGGCTCTCAGGGCCATAGGAATCAGGAGGGTGGGAGGAAATTGAAGGTGGGAGGTGTTGAGGGGAGGAAGATGTGCTGCGCAGTCTGAGTCTTGTAGTCACAGATTGGCAAATGTAGTAATAGCAATTATAGCCCCCACTGATGGAGAATTTGCCATGCAGCAGACACTGTGCTAATGGCTTCACATGCTTTTCTGCTCCATTCTCACAACAACCCAATGAGAATTAGTTGTTTGCACAATTTTATTGAGCAGAGAGTGAGGATCAGGGAGGTATAGTCACTTGTCCAAGGTCGCCCAGCTGGATTCAAACCCATTCTCTGATTCCAAGGCCCCTCATCATAACTGCTATGTACGCCAACCCCAAAGTTTGTGTGTGGGCATGATGCTCGGGCCGTGCCCAGGTTCTGTTCTGGGGCCTGTGTGCAACTAGAAGGGCAGCTGCTCATGCCTGCCTGCTCTCTTTCTTGCCTCTTTATTGGTAAGGTCTGTCTTTCGATGTCTGAGTTGTGAGGCCTGCCCATTGTTACTTACTGAAGGAAAGAGGGTCCTGATGACGATAATGCCAATGGTATCAATCAATCAGTCTGTCATCAACCAACCAATCAGCCGTTGTGGAGGCAGGCAACCTGCTGAGCAGGACAGAAACCTAAAGGCCCAGTGGTGCTGCTCAGCAGCTGCTGGGAGGGAGCACAAACCTGAGCCAGGCACTGCAGGCGTCCTGAGCAGGAGTTGGGTCCCCAAGGCAGCTGTGCGGGGGCTCTGTGATGCCTGGGGAAGGTTCTGCTTATGGTGGGGGCTGTATGAGTGAGGTTGAGTTGCAGAGAAAACCGAGGGAGGAGGGTGTGGGCATCTGTCATAACATGGGGACAACATCCCAGTGACCACGGACCTTCCTAGGTTCCTCGGTGCCAGAAGTCCCCAAAGGCCTCCCCTGGGGCAGAGCGGGTTCATGCCCCTGGGGACCGCTGTGGGGCTGACCCCACAGCTTTGCTGCTTTTTGCAGGATGGGGTGCTAGTCCTGGCGGCTTGGCTACCGCAGAGCTGGCTAGGGCCTTGGCTGTCAAACTCCCCAAAGCCTGGGCTGCAGGGCTAGGCAGAGGGTGACGCTGAGGGGGCACAATGGAGAGGCCAAGAGGCCCAAAGAGCAAGAGTCCCACTCTCTCTCCCATTCCACCCGCTCACCTCAGGTGCCATTCCCTTCGGCTCAGTATTCCGAGTTGTCGCAGGGGAGAAAACTCCATTCTCTCCAACCTAGTAGCAGTGAGGGGTGGATGGAGTAGTTTTGTGGAGGGGCTGGGCAAATGTCAATGTCGTCATTGGTGACCACCCAGCCCCCTGCTGTTAGCCTCCTTCACACACACCCTCTCTTCCACCCACGGTCCTGCTTCAGCCCTGTGTGCCCCAGGAGGCCATCCCCAGTGACTGCAGCCCCCGGGGGTGACCCCTCCTCTGACTCCCACGAAAGTCCAGCAGGTGGCGCCCTCAATGTTTCCTGCAGGGCTTTCCTGTTCAGCATTATCTTCTTCCCTGCGTGGCGTGAACCCTGCCAGGGGAGGAGCCATTCCTGAATCAACTCTGCATCAGGTCAGGGGAGGGGCCAGTGGTCAATGGGACGCTACCCTTGGGTCATTGAAGGCAGAGCGACTGGCCAGGGAGCCTTGGACGTAGCACCCGCCACCCCTGGCCTTACCCCAGCGACACCAGCCGCGCTTGTGGAAGCAGCCCAGGGCAGCAGTGCTTGGGGTCTTTCTCACCCAACTACTTCTGAGCTTTGCACCAACAGGTATCAGCACACAGTCCGCGTCTGTGGCCTCCAGAAGGACCTGAGCGACCTCCCCTATGGAGACCTGACTGAGGTGAGCAGGGCTGGGAGCGCAAGCCCACTGTAGCTGCACACAGTACATTTGCTCAGGTCCAAAGGGCTGAGGCCAGCAAGCCCCTGTTCCACATCCAGATGCCCCAAGGACATGTGGGCAAAGCTCAGGTTCCACCCGTTCTGAATTCTCCCTCTGGACCTATACTTGCTGGATGTCACAGCGGATGTGGCACCAAGCTTACTGGTGTTTGGCACAGTGTAGTCACTTCTTGGGGCTACTCCCAATCTGCCTGTCATCTCAGGAAGGGTTTCTGGTGAAAACTGCCTCCTCATCCCGAGGGCTGGCTCTGTCCTGCAAACCAGGGCCCCTTCTTGCCTCACTGGCTCTGCCCAGGCCAGGAGTATGGGGGTCACCTCTAAACATTGCCCCCTGGGGTGCTTGTCCAAAGTGCTAGCTCCATCCTGGGCTGAGCCTGCCACCCCAAGAGACCCAGGGGAGTCACCTTGCCATCTCGGGTCCCCACCCTTCTTGTGCCCTCTGCACAATCTTCCTCACCTTGCCTAGGAACCGCAGAGGAGATCAGAAGGCTAAAGCTTTCTGAGGAAAGGCAGTTTGGGGTGTCTTTCTCTGCTGGGGCCCTCAGTCTGCCTCCCCAAGGAAGTGGCCGTGAAGCCTTCCTGGCCTGCATCTGAGACCTCCCACACTGCAGCCCTGGTTCTCCCTTCCAGGCCATGCTCCTACCTGCCTGCCAAAGTGTCCACTCACTTCCTAGCCTCTAAGTCTCTGCTCCTGTGCCGTCACTAACCTTTGAGTTTCAACCCAAAATCTACCTCCTCAAGGAAGGCTTTCCCAAGTCCCACCACCTGAATAATTTGCCGCAAAGTACTCTATTGATGCTCTTCAGCAGGCACTCGTGAGGTTCTGCTTGCTGCTGCTATTATGTACATAACTAACCTGCCCACCGTGGAGCTCCCCAGGGAGAGGGGACTTCTCTTGTCCAGCTTGTGTGTCCCCCCCCCATGCCTAGCTCAACATCTGGCTGAACACATGGGGTTCACTTTGGGTTCCATTGGATAGAATCACCTACAGTAAGCAATCATCCTTTCCGTAAATATTTACTGAGCACCTATTCTGTGCCCAGCGTGGTGCCAGGCCTTAGGGTGGTGATGATGAACCAGGAAGTCAAGGCTGATCTCTCTGCAGTGCTTAGAGTTGCCTAGGGATGGGATAGTCGCTCTGCAAGTAAACAAAATAGGGAACTCCCTTTTCCATCTGCACCCAGCCACGTTTCCCTCTGGTTCACTGCTGCATTCTCCCCAGCTCTCTGCTCACACAATTCCCGTTGGTGATAATAATGACATAGCCTCTCCCTGTGGGATCTGCATTGGGCTGGGGTCTTGTGAGATGGGCACCCCTCACTCCTCATGGGAAAGAGCTTTGCCCTTGTTGCCACTGCCCACTGGGCTTCCTGGAGAGGTAGACAAGTGGAGCACTTCCACTCACCACAGAGTCTTGTGTGACCGGGGTCCTGTAAGGGGAGGAGGAACTTGGATGTGGCGAGGATCAGTCTTTCCCCTGAGTCCTGAGAAGCTCCAGGAAGCTTCCATTGCCCAAGAACTTCAGGGTGGGCCGACAGTGGGCAGTAGCAATGTCCCTGTCCACAGATTGGGGAGCGGGGCCTCAACCTCTCCGGGGGGCAGAGGCAGAGGATTAACCTGGCCCGTGCTGTCTACTCCAACCGTCAGCTCTACCTGCTGGACGACCCCCTGTCGGCCGTGGACGCCCACGTGGGGAAGCACTTCTTTGAGGAGTGCATTAAGAAGACACTCAGGGGAAAGACGGTCGTCCTGGTGACCCACCAGCTACAGGTGATGGGACATGCAGGATCCAGGAGGTCACGGGATGGGTGTGGCTGGCGTCTGATGCTCACAGAGCCTCCTCTTCTGCCTATATCTGCGTGTCTTCGGCTGGGAACGTGGGGAGGGAGCCAGGGATGCAAGAGACACTCATGATTCCCCAGCCTTCCTGGCTCCCAGGAGGCCCACCTGTTCCACTCTGTGCATGGCCTCAGTGGGGCCAAGACTTTTCCTGCACCAGAGGGTAGATTCTCTAGAAGCAATTGAGTCCTGCCTGTGGGTAGACTGGGGCACCCTTCACCCAGTTCTGGGCGCCTGGTAAGATGGGGAGCCAGGGAAAACAATGACGGCCCCAACCTTACTCCAGCAATTCTGGGCAAGCCTGAGGCCAGGGATACCTTGACTGGGGGTGTCAGGGGGTGGTAGACCTCTTGGATGAGGGGCCCAGATGCCCCAGGTATCACACCCCAGGGGAAAGGGGATTGAAGCCAGGACTTTGGGACTAAGGCTGAGGCTTTGGGGAAGCTCTCTCTGCTCAAGGCCACTGTCTCAGGCTAAGGAGCATGAATCTCACTGAAGAAAGTGACTGGGCTTGACCTCAGTGAATTTAAGAATTTGGCAGAGTGGGAACAGTCCTCACTGCATTGGTGCCACATAAGGGGTCCTGAATGCCTGATGGGAATCCAAGAACCTCCTCCTCCCAGGCAAGGTTTCCCTGCTTCCAGACCATCTCCCTCTCTCTTCTTTGTAGGGAATCCCCAGAGATGTGTGGGGGAAAGGGGGGCAGTGCATATGTGTGCACGTGTGTGTTCATGCGTGCACGTGGGTGTCTCCTTGCCCAACGGGAGATTCCTCGGGACTGACTTATGTTGAAAGGCCTATTGGGGCAGGAGAGCAAGAGTCCCGTCTTCTTTACTCTCCTGCTACCTGCAGAGAACATGTTACATAAGGGCCTGGTCTGAGGGCAGGAAGCAGGTCTTTACCAAGGTAAGTCAAGCTGGGGTGGAGAGGGAGGGGCAGTAGCAGCAAATAAGGTTGCCATGGCTATAGGATGCTGCAGCCAGCATTTTAGGACCCTCCAGTAGTGGCCAGGAGGACCAGCCTAAAGAGGGGGTTCCTCGAAGACCCCGTAAAACCAGGCTTTCCCATTGCTGTGATGCTGCCCCTAGCCTGAGCCCACCTTTGCCCAGGGCTAGAGTTCTGGTCCCGGAATAAGCTCCAGGCGTCCGAATTTTGCGCATGGGGACTGTCTGGATTTCCTCTGAGTGGGCCTGAGCACCTCCAGGAAGCATCATGCTGGGCTGGTGTGGACAAGAGCTCCTAGTTCTTCTTCTGGCCTGAGTTAGGATGGAGGACAAGGTTGGATTTCTTCAAGACCTTCATGAGGTGACTGAGAATGGGTTCTGGCCCAGTCCGGATGCTAAACCTGGCAGCCCTAGCTCTGCACCTGGAATATCCCTGGAGACACCCTGCAGCAGGGAGGGCTGTCCTCTGAGGGCTCTGGGGATCTGAAGGGGGACGCCTTGTCCCTGACAGATGTGGGTCATGGCTGTCCCTCCAGGAGTCCTCATGAGGGGAATCATAACCTTGGTCCTGGTTCAGTCTTTGAAACTGACTGAGCCGCAGTATGACCTCAGGCAGGAGCCATCTTCACACCAAGCCCATCTCCTCAGATTCCGCCTTCCCCTGTCATTTTATCTAACTTTTTGCAAGTTGGAAGAGGCAGGTAGCCACCAGGTGGCACAAGATCTTGGTCCTGCTGTGCCTTGTCAGGGAGGATGGAACTTAGAGCCCCAGAACTGGGGTCCGGGGCTTTTCCAGAGCCTATTCCCTCTGCTCTTATTCTCAGGCCCACAGGCAAGCATCTTAGTGGTTGGGGTGGATGATCGCTCTTCTAAGGAAACCACTGAAATCCAACCCAGGGGCAGATTTGGTGACGGCTTGCAGAACAAAGCTGCTCAAATCTGCCTCCTATCTCTGGAGTGAATTGGGGGCTTGTTGGCCAGAGGGGGCTTCCCTGGGAGCTCCTGGAGCTGGAGTGTGTGCTGTGGCACAGGCAGAAAAGGCTATGGGACTGGAACAGGCTTATGGTGTCTCTGTTTCCCCATCTGAAAAATCAGCTGATAAGACAGGTTGCTGGGCAGTTAGTGGGAGGGAGGCATGAGGGCTGGAGCTGTCCAAGCTGTTAGAACTGTTATCACTCAGCCTTTGGGCACCCTCCCAACTTGCCCAATCAAGTGTACAATGACCAAACACAGCTACTTCTTTCAGGCTTGTAATCAAGAGCAGCAGAGCTTGATTTGACCTTGGGTGAACTGTGCAGTATCAGGGAAGACCTCTGGCCCATACTGCAAAGGCTTCTTTCGGTCAAACCATCTTTAGTCTCAGCATCTTGCCCACCTCTAGGAGGGGGCTTCCTTGATCCTGGGGGGAGAGCTCTGTGTCTCATTCCAAAATGAAAGGAAAACCCTCGTAGCAGAACTCTTTGATCTCAGGAATGATATGGAAATGAAGGGAATTCAAATTAAACATAACGGAAGTGCTTTGGGCAAAATGTGGGATGCCAGCATTAAATGTAGCTGTATTTTTACCTCATAGATAAAGCTGGCATAAATTCCTCAGGCCAGGGAATGTGGCCTCTTGCCTGGAGACCACACCATGGTCTGCTTCTCCTGGGCTAAACGGGGATGATGAGGGAGGCTTGTAATGTTAGAACAGAGGAGGACCTTTGTGAAGATCGTATTTCCCCTCCCTACCAAGTCCTGGCTGCTGTGACTGTCAGTTTTATTTTCCAAATCTCCATGAACAGATTTCGATTTATTTATTTAATATTTTTGAGACAGAGTCTTGTTCTGTCACCCAGGCTGGAGTGCAGTGGCACCTTCTTGGCTCACTGCAACCTCCACCTCCTGGGTTCAAGTGATTCTCCTGCCTCAACCTCCTGAGTAGCTGGATTATAGGTGCACACCACCACACCCAGCTAATTTTTGTATTTTCAGTAGAGATGGGATTTCACCATGTTGGCCAGGTGGGTCTCAAACTCCTGACCTTAGGTGATCCACCCGCTTCAGCCTCCCAAAGTGCCGGGACTACAGGAGTGAGACACTGCGCCCGGCCATGATCAGATTTCTTAGGAAGGCAGCTCATTTAAGGAGCAGTAGCAAAGGAAGATTCAGTGTGCTTCACTGTGGCTTTTTTTTGGACTCATGAGACCTGTGGGTACTAGATGAATGGTTCTGTGCTGGGGGCCAATCTGCCCCCAGGAGGCACTTGGCAATGTCTGGAGACATCATTGCTTGTCATACCTCCAGGAGGGGGTGCTACCGACATCTAGTGGAGTAGAGGCCAGGGAGGCTGGTAAATATCCTACAATGCACAGGACAGCCCCCTCAAACAAAGAATGATCTGGTCCCTAAAGTCAACAGTGGTAACTAAGGTTGGAGAGGAGTTTGGCATGGGCTCTCCTTTCCAGGCAGAAGTTCATTGTCGATCACTTACCTCTGCAGTTCTTAGAGTCTTGTGATGAAGTTATTTTATTAGAAGATGGAGAGATTTGTGAAAAGGGAACCCACAAGGAGTTAATGGAGGAGAGGGGGCGCTATGCAAAACTGATTCACAACCTGCGAGGATTGCAGTTCAAGGTAACTCACACCTGGGCAGGTGTGGGAGCAATTGGGGAGGAATCCCTCAGGATTTCGTGCCTGGGAGAGGTCCTGTCACTTACGTTCAGAAGGAATTTCATTTTGTCTCCAGGATCCTGAACACCTTTACAATGCAGCAATGGTGGAAGCCTTCAAGGAGAGCCCCATTGAGAGAGAAGAAGATGCTGGTATGATTAGTTAGAATCCCATCCCTGTTATTGTCCTTGGCTTGAATGGACACAGATCTCTATTTCTCACCCTAGTTTTGGCTCCAGGAAATGAGAAAGATGAAGGAATAGAATCTGAAACAGGCTCAGAATTTGTAGACACAAAAGGTATTTACCACTCATCCCCTCGGTCACATACATACACTTAAGGATGTATTGGGCATCTACCGTTTGGGATACAGACAGTGTAGACACTGTGCATGTCATTTTGGGCAGCCAGAATAGGATGGTCTAGGGTACTGTGTGCCTTGGGGTTCCACTGCCTAAGTCCAAATTTTGGCTCCACCACTTACTAGTTTTGTGACCTTGAGCAAGATACTTGGCCACTCTGAACCTTAGCTTCCTAATCTATAAAATGAGGAAGTAGTACCAACCACAATTTCTTGTAAAAATTAAATGAGAAAATGAACATAAAGTGATTCGCACACTGCCTGACAAACAGTGATGCTCAATAGTTATTATGAGCTGGAGAGATCAAAGTAATGCACAGGGATTCATTAGTGGCAAAGGCAGACACAGAGCTTCCCACTTTTTATGGGGAGCATTGAGAACGGATTATGAAGCAGTGAATGGATTGAGGTGGGATAAGGTTATTCATTCTTTCAATAAATAAAGGTTAAGCATTGACTGTGTGCCTAGTACTAAACTGGGCTGAGGAGAGCAAGAAGAGATGCCCGTGTTCTCAGGATCTTGTGGTCTGGAGGGGACTCAGGCAGATGGGTAACTATGGGAAACCAGTAAGAGTAATGGGGAATTTGGATAAGAGAAACAAACACGTCAGGGAGGCCTTCACAGAGGGGGTGGCCTTTGCACTGGTCCCTCAAGGTTGTATAGGAGTTTGCTGGGGACACTCCCACTGAGAAAGTGGGAGAGGGTAGAGGGTTTGAGGTTGAGGGCGGGAGGAGATTCCAGGGAGGTGGGGAGACGAAATGTGGAAGATGAGCCTGGTGGGGGTCACCTCGTCAGGCCACCTCTTCTCCTCCGTAGACACCCTGCCTTCATTCACTCCACATCCCTAGAGCACCTACTCTGCCCCTTGCCTCATGCTGGACACAGAGAGGACTGGGGTCAATAGTCCTCAAAGTACACACAGCAAGGTGGCTTTCAAAGTTAGAATTCTGTTCCTCAATAATGCATAGCCAAAAAATAATTTAGCATATTTCCTCAAATTTAAGATGCCATCCATTTTTAAAGGCTGCCACCATTTTACCTACCACTTGGAAAGAAAAAAAAATCTCTGCTAACTAAACAATATGACATACTAACAAATGGAAGGCACATCCAGATTCCAGAGATGTTACAATGTGGGGGAAAGAAGTGAGCCTTCGAATTGGTGAGATCTGGCATCCTCAATGGTGCTTGTGACAAATGCATGCACATTTGGAAAGACAACATAGTTTTACAGTCCCAGAGGCTTCCAGGGCTGAAGTACCCAGATATCTCTTCTGTGCTTTTTGGAGAAACCTCCAGGCTGCCTGGGATTTGGGGCCCCATGGAGAGAGTAATCTCTGCTCCTCACTTCCTCATCACTCACCCCTCTCTGGAGAGGAAAGTGTAATTGTGAAATTTCATGCTGGAGAGTGACCTAGTCCTCAAGGATAAACAATGGGGCTGTCAAGGGCGGTGAAAGTTGGAGGAAGGGAAGACTCGTGAACTGGTTAAAGACAACGCTGCCCACCTGCCTGGCATCATAGCATCTTCTAAGGCACAGCCAAGGCAAACAGAGCATCAGCGGCACTCCTGCCCCAGCCTGTGGGCTGCGAGGGAATGTGACCAGTCCCTTTTGTGCTCCTGGATGCTGTTCATTAGGCTCTGTCCACATGCTGAGGCGTCTCCCTCATTTTGCAGTTTCAGAGGGAGACACAATGGGCTGATGTCAGGCTGAACATTTTCAAAGGAGCTCCAGGTTCCCAGGCGGCGAGTATAATGGTGGCTCTATTCAGCAAGGTGCCTTTGAGGCGTGAAAGCTTTTCCTGTTGGGCCAGAGTGCACAGAGTCCGTATATGGGGTGCCCCCTCTTCTAACTCTATTTATCTCTGTTTATAAAAGCCAAGTATGGTGTATAATTCTGCTTTGGAGTTGACATTTTCGCGTTTCTCTGTGGAGGAGTGGAAGAGACATGCATTCAGTACTGGCTGCTGGGAGCTGCTTTATCCAGCATCCCTTGTCCTCCAAAATCTTGTTTCCATGAGAACTTGACAGTCATTTTCCCTTCCCCTTGGGGAATGGAAGAACCTGGGACAGACATCGAGGGAATCAGGTGTCCATGCAGCAGCTGACCTAGGGGGATACGTTGGTTCTCTTCTGTGTGGCATGAGCTCTGGGAACACAGGACCTGCCTCTTTCTTGCTTACTCTGTAGCGGATGACAAGGGTGCCTTTACCACTTCAGCATGCCCAGCACCCTCCCAAATGCCACCTCTGCATTCCTTTGCCTGGGGGCTCTTTCTAGGAGATGACAGCCAATGTCAAGCTGGAAGTACAGGAATTAACACCCCTACCCAGGGAGCGGACTTCACCCCATGACCAATAGGAATCGGTATAGAAAACTCCCAGATCCCTCTCATCACGTGGAAAAGCCCTGAGTGTGTGCCTACACTGGTTCTGAGATTTTTCACATGGGATGAAGCCCCAGTGGCCCCCAGTGGTCGCCAGCCTGGTGACACGCCTTACTCCCTTTAGCTCCCAAATAAACCTCATGTATTCATAGTCTCTTCTTGGGTGCTGCTTCTAGGAGAAATAGACCAAGACAACCCTTGCATCCCCAGGACTGACCATATAGTAGGTGCTTAATAAATATTTCTCAAGAGACCAGAAGCTTACTTCACAGGCTGTACTGAGGACCAAGTAGCACAAAATGAGCAAAAGTGTGTTGTAAGTGCATTTGAGAGCATGGGACGAGTGGGAAGGATGCATCACAGCCCCCTTAGCTGTGCTGTGGAGTCCGCAGGGGGCCGTGCCTGCCTCGCTGGGCCCCCACCCCAGTGGTGAGAGCCGTGGCACTTGTGTTTGTCTCCGCAGTTCCTGAGCACCAGCTCATCCAGACTGAATCCCCCCAGGAAGGAACTGTGACCTGGAAAACATATCACACGTACATTAAGGCTTCTGGAGGTTCAGTATAAAACAACGAGTTTCTTGATTTAATTTGCATTTTAAAAATCCTGTCTTAAACTGTTGGGTTCACGTTTTATGATTTCTTTAACAATTACTCTCTTTATGCTAGGGCCATTTATCAATACTTTTATTTTTTCCCCTCCTAAAAACTAACGTCTGATAATACAGCCTTTTAAATGGAATCATTCTTTATCTCCATTAAAGCTGCCAGACTCTCTTTTATTGGAGTGGAGTGAGCAGCAGCATGAACCATACTCTTGCACTCCAGTTGCTCTGTACGGCAGTGGCCAGTCCATTGCCAGCCTTCCATACAAGATGCTCATCTCAGTGTGCAAAACATGCCTGTAAAAGTTTCATTCTCTGTCTCTCTCCAGCAAGACTGGGTTTTCCTTGGTTTCTTTTTCTTTCTTTTTTTCTTTTTTGAAATGGAGTCTCCCTCTGTCACCCAGGCTGGAGTGCAATGGTGCAATCTCGGCTGACTGCAACCTCCAACCTCCACCTCCCAGATTCAAGTGATTCTCCTGCCTCAGTCTCCCTCTTTCACCCAGGCTGGAGTGCAATGGTGCAATCTCGGCTGACTGCAACCTCCAACCTCCACCTCCCAGATTCAAGCCATTCTCCTGCCTCAGCCTCCCAAGTAGCTGGGATTACAGGCGCCCGCCACCATGCCTGGCTAATTTTTGTATTTTTAGTAGAGACGAGGTTTCACCATGTTGGCCAGGTGAGTCTCAAACTCCTGACCTCAGGTGATCCACCTGCCTCAGCTTCCCAAAGTGCTGGGATTACAGACTTGAGCCACCATGCCTGGCCTTCCTTGGCTTCTTTTTAAAGAATATTGAGTCACTTCTATTGAAGTGCACATTGGTGGTTTTTCCAATATGTTCACTGTTTGGACCCATTTTCCAACCAGGTAGAACAGATGTCCCCACGGTTCAGGGCCCCAACACTCAGATGTGCCACATCAGTCTAGCAGGTGGTTTCCAGGCATGGAGTCCTTTTCCTGCAGGTTTTGAATTTCCCATCAGGGTTGGGTCCTGAGGAAGGTCAGCCCCTGCCACGTGCTCATGTCTGCAGCTCTTTGGGCCTCTCCCCTCCTCTTGCAGGGTACCTCCTTTTTCTCTTCACTGTGTTCCTCTTCCTCCTGATGATTGGCAGCTCTGCCTTCAGCAACTGGTGGCTGGGTCTCTGGTTGGACAAGGGCTCACGGGTGAGTTTCCCTTTGGCATTGGAAGATGCCGAGTCTGTGTCTTGGAGTAAAACACTGCTGCCAGAGCATCTAACTGCCCCTGCCACCATGCCATGAGCCCACATGCATCCCTCTGCCCTTTTCAAGAAGTGGAAGTCAGGTGCTTATACCACAGGACCCAAATCCCTGGAATCCCCTTTGATTTTTCAGGACAAGCAGGGTATAGACACCACTTTCAGATTTTAAAGGGTTAACTAAAGAAGACTGTGTCCCAGCTTGTCTGGAATCAGGCATGTACAAGATTGGGTCAGTTTCACAGCCTCTCTTTTAAGTTTCCTCCGGGAAACCCTAACATTGATTTGTGTCTTCCTAAAGAGAAACTGGCATCTTGTTACGGACACTGCCTGGTGCCAGAAGGTCCCACGTGTCTCTGCTCCCCAAAGTTGTCTCTGCATGAACAGGACAGGCAAGCATCAGATTCAGGCTTTGCGAATGCCACAGAGCCATGGGGGACCCTTCTCTGCAGGGTCCTTCCTGGGAAGAACTGATGTGTTGACTCTCTCTCAAGCTTGCTGGGAGCTCTCCCAGCTTTTGGCTAATGGTCTCAAAGCTTTCCTGGAGCCCTGGGGAATGCTGTGGGGGCGCTGGCCCATCCTCCAAGATCACATTTGGTACAGCTCTGTTGCTATGACAACCAAAGGGTGGTGGCACTGGGGAGACAGGGGCAGGCTTCTGGGCACAGCTTTCCAAAGCTAGTCCCAAGGGGAGAGGCTGATGGGTGGCCTGCTCTGTGCAGAAATAGAGAGCCATCTCTGGAATAGACGGATTCTCCCAGATCCCCCCTCACTCACGAAGAGCCTTGTCCTTGGAAAGCTCGAGGTTTAGGGTCAGGGTGCAGCCTCCTCACAGGCTTGGTGCTTCCCCGGGAGTCCCACTGCCGTTGGCTGATTAAGCACGCAGCCATGGTGGCTGAACCATGTGTTTGCCCCTGGTGCCCCAGACACTGTGTGTTTGCCCCTGGTGCCCCGGACACTGTGTGTTTGCCCCTGGTGCCCCGGACACTGTGTGTTTGCCCCTGCCCTCCCAGACACGCAGCCGTGGTGGTTGAACCATGTGTTTGGCCCTGGTGCCCTGGCACAAAGGCACGAGGGTGTCTCCTCTTCAGGCTGGGCCTTCTATCCCTCAACTCCCCAGAGATACTTTTGCTTTTAAGGATGTTCATCCATCAGCCACCTCTGGTTTACATTTCCGCTATGACTGTAATCAGCAAAATGGCATTTAGAAGAAAGATGCTTGTTTGTTCCCCAAGGGCAGTCTTGACTTTTAGCACACAGCCCAGAGAAAAATGAAACTGCCAATTTCTCAGGGCGAGGAGATGCCCTCTCCCCAGAAGTGCTGGCAAAATTGTGTGTTTTCACTGGACAGGATGGAGCCACAGATTCTTTGAATCCTCTGAGAGCCACTTGTATTCACTGGGCACCCTTCTCCCCACTAAAGATCCCAGGGCAGTACCCCAGCACCCTCTCAGTTACCCCTTGGGAAAAAGAAAGGGAAGGGACTATGGAGCTGGCCCATCATACAGAGAAGTCCCCCGAGTCGCCCCGAAGGCCTGGTGGCTGCTGCCACACAGCTCAGCATGCTGGAGGTCACTTCCTGATCCTCTGTCCAGTCCGGGCTGCCTGAGGGTTACTCCTCCAGTCTTGAGGAATTCCAATTCCCCATTTGCCTCTCTGATCTTCCCAGCCCAGCATTGCTTCTGGTCTCCCGAGGTGCAGTGAGCTTCGGGGATGGCTGCCCAGTGCCCATCTGGTTTCTCTGCTTTGTTTTTCCCACTGTGCTGAGCTCACAAGTCAGGTGCCCCTTGGGGTCATGAGTGCCAGCAGGAGGAACCCCATAAAGCTCAGAGGCCCCAGAATGGAACAGACTAGATTGTACCCACCTGACTCATTCAAAATACTCATGTGCTTCTTCTTAGTTTTTCCTCTCTGGAAAGATTCTCCAGAAAATTCCTGTTCTCCTGGCAGGAATTTATCAATTCTTGGTGCTTCTCTTGTTTTTCTCCAAAGATGACCTGTGGGCCCCAGGGCAACAGGACCATGTGTGAGGTCGGCGCGGTGCTGGCAGACATCGGTCAGCATGTGTACCAGTGGGTGTACGCTGCAAGCATGGTGTTCGTGCTGGTGTTTGGTGTCACCAAAGGCTTTGTCTTCACCAAGACCACACTGATGGCATCCTCCTCTCTGCATGACACAGTGTTTGATAAGGTATGGCCACAAGCATTGTAGGTGTACCCAGTTATTCAGTCAACAAGGTATACGGAGCACCTGCTGTGTGCCAGGCGTGTTGCTGGGCTCTGGGGACAGCCAGAGCCCTCATAGAGCTTGCAGTCTAGTCTGGGAAGAGTCTCCCAAATAGCTAATTACCAACTGAAGGTAGATTCCAGGGAGCTGTGGGGGTGGATCAGCCCTGAGGCTGGGCTGGGGCATGGAGGCGGGGGAGGCCACTCCACGGCAGAGATGTGCAGGCCAAGAAAGCAACTCCTGCTCCAAAGAGCCCTGAGTGCGACACGTCCCTCAAGAGATCCTTCTGGCCCCTTCCGCATTCCACTGCTGTGGTGGGCAGCAGCCAGGGGCTGGGAGGGCCCTGGCTAGAGCATGTGGGTGGGGCCCACACTTTGGAGGTGAAGAGACAAAGTGAAACTTGGCTTTTTATTGCCATGGGGCACAAAATTCCTTCCTCCGACAAAGGCATCAGCCTCTCCGTCTCAGGCTGCATCCTAGATTTGAAGGGGAAGCCTGACCTGTAGGGGGTCTCTCGGGACTTCCCCACAGAGACTGAATCCCCACATTCACACTCATTCACGGTGGCCACAAGAATGGGGTGCATCCTCCCTTTCCCAAGATCACCTGACACACTGTGTTGTGCCCTGGAAAAAGGGTCAGGCCCTGTGCTCACAATTTCCCCTCCAGCAGAGCGGCAGGGTTTACTAAGCACACATCTCGACTCTGTTTGACTCTCTACCATTCTCCACAGATCTTAAAGAGTCCAATGAGCTTCTTTGACACGACTCCCACTGGCAGGCTAATGAACCGTTTTTCCAAGGATATGGACGAGCTGGATGTGAGGCTGCCGTTTCATGCAGAGAACTTTCTACAGCAGTTTTTTATGGTGGTGTTTATTCTCGTGATCTTGGCTGCTGTGTTTCCTGCTGTCCTTTTAGTCGTGGCCGGCCTTGCTGTAGGCTTCTTCATTCTGTTACGGTAGGCCCATGTGCTATTTACACGAGAAAACGATACACACACACACACTGACTGGGTATCAGGTGATATTGAGCATTGAGTGCTTGCTGTCTTCACTGATGGTCTACCATTGATTTTTTTTTTTGTACTTAGTAAATGCCAGGTGCTATGCTAAGTGCTTTGCATACATCTGGCATTTTAGCCTCAGAGCAACCCTGAGAGGTAGAAATTATTGAAAGATTAAGGCACTGGTCCCAGGCCAAGAAACTAGTAACCATGATTGCTACCTCTCTGCTGATATGTTCCTAACCATGGGGCTCTGCCGTTGCTGCTCTGAGCTTTGAGAAATAACCCCCACCCTAACCATGGGTGTGTTTAGAGAAAGGCCTTAGGCAGCTTTGCACGGTGTGGGGGCGGGGGTTCCCACTGCAGCTGTGCACACCCACCCTGGGGGAAAGCAGGAGGACAGCCATGATTCCAGCCTCCTAGGAGACCTGCCCGGCTCCTCGCTGTTCCTGGGGTGAGCTGGGGCTCCCAGCAGGTAGCATGGTGGGTATTGAGTGAGGGCAAAGGGTTGCAAATCAGAGAAATTTGCATTAGAGCCCCAGTTCTGCCACAACTAGCTGAAGGACCTTGGAGAAGTCAGAGAGGTGCTGCAAACCTCAGTTTCCTCTCTCCCTAATGGTAATCATTGAAATATATGCCTCACCTGTTTCAGAGGGCTTGTGAGGATCAGGGAGACTACACAACCAATGGCTTGTTGGTTAAAAATGGAATAAGCTGTTATGCAAGAGTTTCCATAAAAACCAATAACTAAAAATAATCATTTATCATGATCTTAGGTGTTCCCAGCCAGTGGGATAGTTATTGTAGATCTGACAGACAATCCCCCAAATTATAAAATATTCAACCCACAAACCCTGGACTTGCTTTCACCTGTGCACAGGATTATGCTCCTAGACGTGCCCAGCCAGTGGATTAGTTATTGTAGATCTGAAAGAGAATCCTCCAAATAAAATATTCAGCCCACAAACCCTGGACTTGCTTTCACCTGTGCACAGGGTTGTTGGTTTTCACACTCAGATCCTAGTTTTAGAAATAATTGCTGTGGCCACAGTGTGGAGGGTGAATGGAGCTACAGAAAGGTCAAGGCAGACTATAGGGCGGGAGTCCCTTGAAATGTACAGTCTGTGTGAGAGAATTAATGAGGACCAGATGTAGGCAGCAGCAGTGGGAACAGAAGAGAGGTGTGGATTTGAGAGCCATTTCCAAGGTAGTGTCATCAGGGTTTCACTTCCCACGTCTGGTGGAATTTTGGGTGTTGGGGGATGGGAGAGGCAAAGGATGATTTCAAGGTGGAGAGCGACGTGAAGAGAGATACAGGTGGTACAGGAGGAGAAGCAGTTTGGGGAATAAGAATACCAGTTTAGTTTCAGATGCTTCAGTTCTGTTCAACAAGTCAGCTGATGGTGTCCGTGGACAGTGGCAAATGCGGGTGTGGGAATGTGCTGGGGCAGGAGAGCTGGACTCTGTGCAGGGGCAGGTGTGGCTCTGGGAGCTGACACTGTGCCCTAGGGAGCTGGGAGAGCTGGACTTTTGCTGCTGTCTTCACTGTTCCTGCAGTGATCCTGAGGAAGCGAAATTGTTAGGGTGTCCATGTTCTTGAAGGGTGTCCAGGTTCTTCACGTCCTGAGCAAAGAATTGGACAAAACGCACAAAGCAAGGAAAGAAAGAAGCAACAAAAGCAGAGATTAAAAATGAAAGTACACTCCCACAGGGTGGGAGCAAGCCTGAGCATAGGGGCTCAAAGCTCAGTTACAGAGTTTCCTGGGGTTTAAATACCCTCTAGAGGTTTCCCATTGGCCACCTGGTGTACGCCCCATGCAAATGAAGTAGTGGCCCATGATCAGTCTGATTGGTTGCAGAAAGTGACTAATCAGAGGCTGAAGTGAAGTTACAAAGTTACTCCTATACAAATGAAGACTTGGCCTGCCACCAGCCTGATTGGTTGTGAGAGGGGACTAATCAAAGGTACATCTGTCACCCAGAAAAAGACAGGGGCAGGTGTGCAAGGAGAGTAGCCTTTAAGCCTTTTGTTACCTAGGCAGGGAAAGTTGGGGTTTTCCTTTTGATTTAGTTCTAGGAAGTCAATGTGAATTGGCCTTAGGTTCCCTGCCTCCAGACCCTCTTCTCCTGTCTCCAAATGAAATGGTCCGGGTCTCCAAACTCAAGGGTTTATTGTGATGATCAAATACAAATAATTTCTGAGAGTCATTTACAGGATAAAAGCAAGTCCTGGATGTCATTCTTACAGTGGATTCTTTGGGCTCATGTTCCTTTTTGTCATTCCTGTGTTTGATCGTTGCTCTTGTCTGTCCTCCTGTTTATGCAGTTGATTTACTTAGTAAAAGCTCTTTCTCTGCTCTGTACCCACCCCTCTAGCTATAAAGACTAGACAGACCAGAGCTCGTCCTGCTTGAATTATCCAAGTGTTTCCAACCAACTCACTTTAGCTCTGCACTTATGAGGCTTCCCTCCTTGCTGCCCTGGGTTTGTTTTAGCTGAGAGTCTGGAGGTTTGATTGTCTTCTCTCTCGGGGGCCAGCCAGCTGCTGTACACACCCGAGGTCCCTGGTCTCCTGCTCACCAGGGCTCCTGGAGCTTCCACACAAAGGGGAGCTGCATCCCATGGGGGTTTGGTTTTAAAGTCAGCTATAATGATGTTCATTCAAAATTACCTTTGAAAATTCCTTTAGAAGGCCACATGTTGGCAGTTGACACACCAGGTTTTCTTCCAGAGTTAGATCAGATCACTTTTTCTCTGGCTGGGCACCAAAAAGTGGTTGGCTGATACGTAGGGGCTATGCTGTATGAGAAATTTTGGTTTTTGAAAACTAGAATCACGCCTTGTGGAGTGAGACTTTCCTGATACGAGAAACAGCACCGTGGCCAAACGAAGGCGCGGCTGACTCATGGTTCTCACGCTTCCGCCATTCCCACACCTGGGGCAGGCACCACTGCAGAACGGCAGGCCCGCTTTTCATCCCCAGTTAGACGGCACCGTCTCTGACTTAAGCACTGTGCTGAGTGCCTAGTTGGCTCTGCATATGTGAGGGCAAGCCTGATGAGACCTCACTTTGTGGCCCACTTGGCTCCTTTCAGTTTTCTTCCAGCATTTTCCACAGAGGAGTCCAGGAGCTCAAGAAGGTGGAGAATGTCAGCCGGTCACCCTGGTTCTCCCACATCTCCTCCTCCATGCAGGGCCTGGGCATCATTCACGCCTATGGCAAGAAGGAGAACTGCATCACCCAGTGAGTCCCATGTGGGGCCCTGCCCCAGGCTCCCACGCTTCATGCCTGACTCCGATGGGGAGGGCACAGGAGGAGGGAAGTCTGGGCTGCTGGGGGCTGATCACAAAGTTGGAAGAATCAGGAGGAGTCCTTGAAGACACTTGGCCTCACAGCCTGTCTTCCAGCATCTGGAAGACATCTAGGTCCCCAGAATATGTGAATGAGGAGAGCTTGTTCAATGACAGCCTCATTTGTTCTATTTTTCATTCTAAAAGTAAAAATGTGTTTGATTCAGGAAGATAGGGCAAAGCAGAAAAAAGAAGAAAAAATCACTTATAGCCCCGCCCCAAACCCAAACCTATTAATTTTTTCACATATTTCCTTCCATTTTTTCTTCTTTTTTTTTCTATTCATGGGGTCTTCTTTTTCTTCTTATTTATAATCATTTCTTAAATTTATTTAACGATTTAAAATAGCCTGTTTCATGTTATTACATGATTCTTGTAAAAATAATTTCTAAAGGCCACCTTTCATTTCACTTAGCATTTTCTTCTTTTTAAAATACGGGGACTACGTTAGTAAATCTCTCTGGCATCTTTCAGCTTCAAACTTCTGAAATACGACATAAAATTTATAAATCAGACTGGGCGTGCTGGCTTACACCCGTAATTCCAGCACTTTGGAAGGTCGAGGCGGGTGGATCATCTGAGGTCAGGAGTTTGAGACCAGCCAGGCCAACATGACGAAACCCCATCTCTACTAAAAATACAAAAATTAGCTGGGTGTGGTGGTGGGCACCTGTAATGTCAGCTACTTGGGAGGCTGAGGCAGGATAATCACTTGAACCTGGGAGGCGGAGGTTACAGTGAGCTGAGATTGTGCTACTGCTCTCCAGCCTGGGCGACAGAGTGAGACTCTGTCTCAAAAAAAAAAAAAAAAAAAAAGGATAAATCACAGTAGGTTCACTGCAGTAACAATAACCCCAAATCTTAGGGAGTTCATGCAATACATTTTTATTTTTCCTGATGTCACAATTTAGTGAAGGTCCATGGGGCAACAGTAGGTGATTGTACTCCACACTCAGGCATAGTCTGTTTCTATCTGGGGATCTTCCGTCCCAAGGGCCCTGGGGTATTTTCTCCGATCTTCTGTGTTGGGCCGGAAGACAAGGCGAGAGGCCAGGAAGGAGGACCCAGGGGGATTTTATGGTCCAACCTTAGCAAAGTGTCCCAAGATTTCTGCACATTCATTGGCCAGATTGGAGTCATATGGGCTCACCTAACTGCACGGGAGGCTGGGAAATGTAGTCCAGCTGTGTCCAAAGGAGGAAAAGAAAATGGAGTTTGGTGAATCCATAGCAGCCTTTCCCACTTTCTATCTTTTCCTTCCTTAAAATGCCAACACACCCTTCAGAGAGAAAGAATTAGATGCAGTTCTAAAGGGTGCATCAAATGCATTCTAAGTTTGGAATTGCATTAAATTTTTTTATTTATTTTTATTTTTATTTTTTGAGACAGAGTCTTGCTCTGTCACCCAGGCTGGAGTGCAATGGCATCATCTCAGCTCATTGCAACTTCTGTCTCCTGGGTTCAAGCGATTCTCTTGCCTCAGCCTCCCAAGTAACTGGGGCCCAGCTAATTTTTGTATTTTTAGTAGAGACAGCATTTCACCATGTTGGCCAGGCTGGTCTTGAACTCCTGACCTCAAGTGATCCACCCGCCTTGGCCTCCAAGAGTGCAGGGATTACAGTGAGCCACTGCAACCAGCCTGGAATTGCATTAAATTTAGAATTGCCTCTAATTCTCTCCCTCACACACCCTCCATTTTACCACCCAGGATCTCAGAGTAGACTTGACATCACACCTTGTCTTTAGTTCAGTCAGCACCTAGTCCTGACCCTAGTTTGACCTGAACATCGTTTGTCAAGAGTCCTGCCTCACACATAGACCCTTCCAAAGTCCTGGCCATGAGGAAAGCCCATGGAGCCATTAGTCTACTCACCCACAACAAACACACATGCAAGCTTTGTCTTCCCACAGCTTCTACTCCAAGATTTCTGACAGAATCCTATAGGGAGCCAAGAATGACTGATGGGGGTTCCCTTCTTTTAATAGTTTCTTTCCAGAGGGCTTGGGTTTCTGACGTGTATTGCTTTTGCCACCAGACAAAAATGCTACAGCTTAAAAAATTTAAAAAGGTTAGAGGTCAAATTCCAACTTGATCCCAGCTAGTGATTTTGTTTCTATGCAATCTAACCAGCCACACAGATAAGACCACAGGTGACTTCCAGGTCCTGGAGGCTGTCAGTTGAATTTGTATGCTGTATAGCTATGTGATAGAAACAGCGCTGTGTTTTGAAGAATATTTTGACTAAGCTCTGGGGAAAATAAGTTAGAGTTGAAACAGAGAGGAGGAGAGGGCAGCAGAGCCCAGGGCGGCTGGTCAGAGGGGTTTCCAGGCAGAACTCTGGGAGGCCTTCCAGGACAGCGTGGAGCAGCAGTGCCTGAGGACGTTCACAACTATGCCAGGGGAGGAATTGTACCTCCTTAGGGCTTTAAGCATGGGAGGGTTTTCATTTTTCCCCTAATAGTTTCTACCAGCTGTTCTCATGAAGCCCTTCCCCACTAGATCAGGGAAGCCACAGTGGCAATTGAATATGATATCTCTTTTGGTTAATGGTCAGCTCAGTGCGGTGAAAATTTCAATCTTGCATATGTTCAAGCCACAGGTCTCTTTCCCCCAGAGACTTGGTGTGGCAAGGCTATGCTGTGTGTGTGTGTGTGTGTGTGTGTGTGTGTGTGTGTGTGTGTGTGTGTATGTGTCAGGTGGGGCAGGCTTGCAATTGAGAAGCACCTGCTCTGTGCTTTTAAACACCCTCTTCCTTTTCTCCAGGCCTGGCTCTCTGATGCCCATGTGGGGGAACTGGGGAGGGGACAGCAGGAAGAACACATCCTTGGGTGACTGGCACCTCTGGGCCATTCTCTCCTTTCTGCTACCCTTTCCTGCTGCTGCAGTGCACTGTGCAGATGTGGGACAGCAGCTTGGAGGCCCCCAGCAGGGCCAGAACCCCAGGAGTTCTGCCAGCATTGCTGCATCGGTAGGAGTCGCTGGGTCTTCCTGTGAGTTCTGCCTGGCAGCCCTCATACTGCACTCCTCTGATGTGGAGACCCCTTTGCTTCATGCCAGGGACCGTCACATCAAGACTGCAGCCTCCAAGGTCATCTTCCTTCTGCTATCTCAGCCCTAGGAACTGTGGAGCTGATGGGATCCACCTTCCATACGTCTGGGGAATGCGGAACTCCAGGGGTGGGTCTTGCCCCCGTCCCCTGGCTGTGTCATCTCCCTGTCACTCCACTCTCTGCTTCTTTCCCCGTCTCCAAGCCCTTTGGCTCCATGGACATGCAGAAGGGATGCAAGGTGTCAGCTTCCTCTCCTTGAAGAGGCTCCCAGCTTTATAAGCAATTGTCTTCAATCTTCTTTCTCTGATTCAGGGAGGGAAACCTAACATGCACCCTCCCTTCCCTCCTCTACAGTCACAAACATTGATTTCCCTAAAGGTGACCTCCTCCACAACCCACCCCCACCCTTTCTATAGATCAAGGGGGCCAATTGTCAATTCCACAAAGCCTTTGAGGGTGGCTGACTCCATGATAGGGATCCTTTGAAGTCAGAATGTGAAGCACTCAGCACCTCTTCTTTTCAGCTGTAGATTCTAGCTGCCAGTTCTGGGAAAGACAGAAAGAGCCACTTAGCACCCTACTCTATTGCCACATGAGATTTCCCAAAATATGTGCAAATCAAAGATGTCTAGAGTGGCAGATTTTTAAGAGCATGAATATATGTTCATTTTTGTAAGAGTTTGCTATGTGAGAGTGCATTCCCTTGATTAAAAATTCCTTGGCCTCATTTCTCCAGTCACCCTAACCTTAAGTCTACAGCACAACCTGATCTCCTGCTTTTTCTGATTTTCTTGACTGTAGGTTTAAGACGCTAAACGATGAAAACTCCAGTCACCTCCTCTACTTTAACTGTGCTCTCAGGTGGTTTGCGCTGAGAATGGATATCCTCATGAACATCCTTACCTTCATTGTGGCCTTGTTGGTGACCCTGAGTTTCTCCTACATCAGTACTTCATCCAAAGGCCTGTCATTGTCATACATCATCCAGGTAATGCCTGGTGCAAAGTTGGGCTTAGTCTGGAGGCTCTGGCCTATAATACATCAGGGAGGGTGCTTTTGGATGGACACAACAAAAACCCCAACTCGAATGGGTTTAAACGAGAAAGGGAGCTTAGTGGCTCACATCATTAAAAAGTAGGATGGTTGTGTGGACTTCAGGCACAGTGGGATCATGGCTCTGAACTTTGCCCATGCCCTGTGATGACTTTCCTCACAGGTGGCCAGCAGCCTCTGGGGTCTACAGCAAAGAGGAAGCAGAAAGAAAGCATTTCCTGGCCCAGCCACAGAGGCAGAAGCCTGGAGCTTTACTGTTATTGGAGGAAAGCATTTCCTGCCCCAGCCATGGAGGCAAAAACCTGGAGCATTACTCTTATTGGATTAATTTAGGCATCCCGGAACTAATTAGTGGTTTGGTGGGATATGGATCATTGGTTAGGCTAGGGATGGAGTTACACCCATTTCCAACTTTAAGTCACATAGCTACTCCACAGTGGAGGGAGTGAAATGAATGCTGGAGAGATGGTCATAATGTCGATGACAAATAATTACTGACTTCTCTTCTTGGTTGCTTTTTTTTTTTCTTTTGAATAACAATAATAGGTGAACATATGGCATTGATTGTGATTGGCTTCAGGCCCTGTCTTTTAACTAAATTAATTCATTTCCTCCGCACAACAACCCTCTAATACTGCCGTGATCCCCATTTTGCAGATGAAGAAACTGAGCCCCAGAAAAGACTTGTCCCAAGATCATACAGCTGTCACATGTGAGGGCCAGGATTTGAACACAGGCCACCTGGACCTCATGTTTGTTTGAATCTTGTTATCTTTGGAAACTTTTTTGACATAGTCCTTATTCTTAGTGCTCTGAAACTCTGGGATAATGTATCTGAATGTGGGTCTTTATTCATGTGTTCTGTTTGATGCTGTGAGTTCTTTAAGATTAAAGTCAAATTTATCATCAGCTTGGAAACATTTCTCCTGTTTCTCCTTCATTTTGACAATGTCCTCTTTTTCTTTGTTTTTTTTTTTTTCTTACTGTATTCATGTCAGTTGAATATTGAATTTCTTGCGTCAATTCTCTATGTTTCTTTTTCTTTTCTCTCAGTTTCCATGTTCTTGTCTTTTTATCTTGGAAATTTTCGTTAGCTTTGCCATTCAGCTATTCCTTGAATTTTAAATTTGGCAATCATGTATTCATATATATAATTCCCACAAGCTCTTATTCTCTGAGTTTTTAAAAGAATCATTTTTTACATGGATGCAGCATATTTTTGAATCTCTCTGAGGATATTAATATTAATTAGTGTATTAGTTTTCACACTGCTGATAAAGACATACCTGAGACTGGGTCATTTATAAAGAAAAAGGAGTTTAATGGACTCACAGTTCCACGTGGCTGGGGAGGCCTCATAATCATAGTGGAAGGTGAAAGGCACGTCTTACGTGGTGGGAGACGAGAGAATGAGAGCCAAGTGAAAGGGGAAACCCCTCATAAAATCATCAGCTCTCGTGAGACTTATTTACCACCATGAGAACAGTATGGGGGAACTGACCCCACGATTCAATTATCTCACAACCCACTGGGTCCCTCCCACAACATGTGGGAATTATGGGAGCTACAATTCAAGATGATTTGTGTGGGGACAAAGCCAAACCATATCAATTAGAGTCTTTTTTTCCCCTCCTAAACTCTCCTCCCTTCTTTGACTTGCATCTGTTTCTTCCAGAGGTAGTTTTTCTCTTTGTTTCTCTCGTTCTTGCTCTTTCATGCCATTGGTTTTGTCCATTTGTCTCCTGACCCATTTCTATTTAACCCCGGGGAACTGGGTTGGGTTTTCAGAGTTGCCTCTGCCTTTGTTTCACCTTGCTAGGTGTCTCCTGATGGGAAATTTTATGACTGCAGGTAGGTAGGTGGTGGGGCTTTTCCATAGGCTGGCTTCACTTCAGGAAAGCAGCCAGGGAGCTGGCCTTTAGGTACCCAAATGCAAGACTTAAAGAAGTTTTTATGCAGGGGACTATTCAGAGAGCCCCATTTATCCCCAGGCAGTTAATTCAATTTCTTTAGAGAAAATCATGTTTATGTGTGTGTGTCTGTGTGCACGTGTGCTCCCATGCCTAAGGATAAAGGGTCCAACTAACTCTGGTTAGGAGAAAGAAGAGGGGAAGAGGAGTGAGTGAACCAGACAGGAGTGGTTGTCTATATAGAGAGCCTATCAGCCAGCCTCTTTGTGGGCCCCCTTCTCACACCTGGAGCCTCTCTGGATTCTGCTCTTTAAACTCTAGCATGCTCTGCTTCCATTTTATCAAAAGGCTTTCATCCTCTTTCCATCTTGCAGAAATTTGTAGCTTATTCACTGCTCTCTCTTCTCAGTCCCCTTACTGTTAAAGGTCTATTCTTTATGGAAAATTTCTCTGATATCATTTAAATGGTATTTTGGGAAGAAGGAGAAACAAAAATGTATTCTCTGTACTCTCTCTTAAGTGCGGAAAAATGAATTTTCCTTGGGTAACCAGTTTCCTGTATTGATAGATGTCTTCATTTGTTGTTGCCTAATAAAATATCAAACAGATGATGTTGAGCAGTTTCCCTTAATTGGTCCAAGTAAAACAGCTTTCCCCAACTAAGGTCATGCTTTTGGGCGATATTATCAGCTTTCCATGAGATTGTTTTCAAACATTCCTGTAAGGTCGTGCACAGCAATGAGATCTATGGGAACACTTGCTCTCCAGCTGGCTCTGTGGCTTCATTGAGCATTAGCCCCCTTTGGAGAACACAGAATCAAAATGACAGCACTCCACTTGAGACTAGAGAAGACTCCCTAGATGGATGAGAAATTGGCATGAAATCCCACAGAGCAGAAAGTGAATGCAAAGTGACATCATATCACATCACGTAGGAGAATAAGCACTACCTGGGGCCAGCACTGTGCCTTTGTGGGCATCCTAAACCTGGGAGGGCTGCCGTGGCCTTGGGAGCTGATACTCTCGCATTTAGCAAAAGATGTATATGCCCTTCTCAAGGGCAGGGTTCATTCATTCACTCGCCAGGTATCCCCTGAGCACCCACCATGAGCCAGGAACTGTGCTAGTGGCTGTGGAATCAGCAGTCAGCGGTCCGGAAAAGTCCTGCCTTCATTCTAGTGGGCAGCTGGAATAAATGAGGGGCAAGTAAATAGATGAGAAGCTCAGAAGGTGTTTAAATGTTAGGAAGACAACGAGTGGAGGAATGTGGCTGTCGGAAGGGGAAGCAACATTTCATACAACAGCCAGAGGAGGCCTCTGCTGGGAGGTGGCTTCCAAGCTGAGACCTGAAGGATAAAGAACCAGCCAAGGAAGACTGGAAGAAAGAGTGCCTCAGGGAAGGGCTCAGCGGTAGGCATGATTCTGCCATGTTTGAGGATCTGAGAAGCCCACATGGCTTGAGCAAGGTGGTATGAAGTGCCGGCAGAGTAGAATATGTAGAGCTTTGTAAGCCAGGGGCGGTGTATTACCCGTATTCCAAGACTGGGTTTCTCAACCGTGGCACTGTGGGCTTTGGGGCTGGATATTCCTTTTGGTGAGGGGCTGTTCTGTGCACGGTAGGATGTTCAGCAGCCTCCCTGGCTCTGCCCATGAGATGCTGGTATTACGTCCCTCCCGCCAGGTTGTGACGACCCAACCTGTCTCTAGACATTGCCAAATGTCCTCTGTGGGGCAGGTTGAGAGCCACTGCTCTAAAGAAGTGGAAACTGTTGAACTGTATTAAGCAGGGAGGCCTGCTGAGGGGCTCTCAGAGGGTCTGCACCCATAGCGCTCTCCACATCACGCACCTGCTTGCGCCCCCTGCCTCTTTGCTGCTAAGACCGCTTGCTTCTTACTAGAGCATTCTTATCCCGAGTTTGACTGGTGGACTTCTTCTTATCATAAATGCCTCAGCTCACACAGTCCTCTGGAACCCCCTGTCTAAGGTAACTCTCCAGCCCCAGCCCCTCTCCCACATCAACCTGTTTTCGGGACATTCTTGTCACTCCCGCAGTGGCCTTGTGCACCATCCCCGCCAGTCCACTAGAATGGAAGCTGCGTGAGTGCAGGGATCTTGTCCTATAAACTTCAACCCTGGAAACAGGCGCCCCGACCAGTACCTGGCCCATGGCTACTGCTCAGTCAATGAAGTTCACTAATGCATGAGATGGCCCTGCCTCTAGCCCACTTGGTGACAAATGCTGTGGCTGCCCCATCCTTCCAGGGTAGGCTGGACGTTCCGGGCATTCTCACACCCAGAAGCAAGGGCAGCAATGACTGAAGGAGTTAGTGGCTATGTACCTCCGTGTACCCCAGCTTTCTTGCCCCGGCACGGGACAGTTCCGAGGTGTGCTCCATTCAGTGTCCCAGAGCTCCCAGACCAGCCGGACTCTCAGTTGCCCACAGCGGTAACGTCTCACAAATGCATCTGGTATGGGCGGCCTCTCTTCCCCTGCTCACTCCTCCATCCCCTCCTGGTACAATCTGGGTTCACCGCCTATGTTCGTTTGTGAAGGCTGCTGTGACAAATTACATGCTTGCAGGCTTCAAACAAGAAAAAGGTATTCTTTCACTGTTGTGGAGTCAGACGCCCGCACTCAAGGTGTTGACAGGGCCAGCTTCCCTCCGGAGGCTTGGGAGAATCTTTCTTCTCTCTTCCAGCTTCTGTGGCTGCTGGCCATCCCTGGCATCTCTTGTCTTGTAGCTGCATCACTTCAGTCTCTGCCTCTGCCTTCACGTCCCCTTCTCCTCGGTGACTTCTCCTCTGTCTCTTATAATGACATTTATCACTGGACTTAGGACCCACCCAGGTGATCCAGGATGATATCAAGATCCTTATTAACACCTGCAAAGATCCGCTCTCCAAATGAGAGAGCATTCGCAGGTTCCAGGGATTAGGAAATGGACACATCTTTTAGGGGTGGGGGACACCATTCAACCTGCGCTAATACACTTCTTGCAGTCAAATCTTGGGGTTGGCTTTTGGGAGATCCAGGCCTAAGGTGGGTGACCTTAGCAAGCCACATGCCCCAGCCTGAGCCTTGACTTTCTCATTACTACAGCAAGAAGACAGGCTTGATGGTTTTCTGGTCTCTTATGGTAACGTGGTTTTCAGTTGCTTTTTGAGCAAGGGGTTAGGGGAAGGCTGCTCTGAGATGCAAGACCCTGCCAGGTGGCAGCAAGGGGCCGATACCCAGCAGTTCTGCAGCTCCCAGGGAGAATTCCCACCACTCAAAGAGGCATGTGATCAAGTGGTTCTGTGGGGAGATGATTCTCACCATCTGGAGTGCCAGGGAAAAATGTAATTACCATTTGTTTCTAAATACAAAGGAAGTGTTTAAAGGCAAAACACCCCAACAGGAATATCTTTACTTCTGGGCGCTTGGCTGGGAAGGCAGGCCTCCTGTTTGTGCCGTCTTGCATGAGGCAGGGGAGGGGTCATTCACCAGAGCTGCCTCCTGAACGGGGAGCTGCAGAACCCGAAGGAGGAAGGGGCTCTAACTGCGGCTGCTCGCTCCTTTTCAACAGCTGAGCGGACTGCTCCAAGTGTGTGTGCGAATGGGAACAGAGACGCAAGCCAAATTCACCTCCTTGGAGCTGCTCAGGGAATACATTTCGGTAAGAAATTAGTGCATCAAAGAGGAGGGACAAGTTAATTTTGGCAGGACTTGGGCAAATACTAGATCTTTTTAGATGTGAAAGGGGTCTTTTTAAGAAACCGAAATCGCGCCGGGCATGGTGGCTTACGCCTAGAATCCCAGCACTTTGGGAGGCCAAGGTGGGCAGATCACCTGAGGTCAAGAGTTTCGAGACCAGCCTGGCCAACATGGTGAAACCCTGTCTCCACTAAAAATACAAAAATTAGCCAGGCATGGTGGCGAGTGGTAGTAATCCCAGCTACTTGGGAGGCTGAGACAGGAGAATCACTAGAGTCCAGGAGGTGGAGGTTTCAGTGAACCGAGATCGCTCCATTGCCCTCCAGCCAGGACAACAAGAGTAAAACTCCATCTCAAAAATCAAAAACAACAGCAACGACAAAAAACCCAAAATCGGACGAGTCATCCCTCTTCTTAAAACCTGTATTTACAATACATTCTAAAGTCCTTGTTGTTGAATGCGAGGTTCTTTTTAACAAGGTTTCCTTAAAGGCTGTTTTGATACACAGAAAAATACAATTCAGTGGTTTACTTTGGTTTCTAAAAATATTTTGCCAGGCTCAGTGGCTCACGACTGTAATCTCAACACTTTTGGAGACCGAGGCAGGAGGAATGCTTGAAGCCAGGAGTTTGAGACCAGCCTGTGCAGCATAGTGAGACCCTGTCTCTACAAAAAAAAAAACAAAACAAAACAAAAAAAAACTTAAAATTTGCCATGTGTAGTGGCGTGCACCTATAGCCCTAGCTACTGAAGAGGTTAAAGAGGGAGGGTCACTTGAGCCCAGGAGTTTGAGGCTGCAGTAAGCTATGATGATTGCCATTGCACTCCAGCCTGTGCAGCAGAGTTAGACTCTGACTGTAAAATTTTTTTAAGTTAAAAATTATTATTTGATTGATTAAAGTCATAAGTTGAAAAAATAGAAGCTCAGTCTAACTCTTCTTTAAAAGCTTTTATATCCAACTTACAAATCTTGCTATTCTTTTAAAAGAAGTCTAGCCAATTCTAGCAATCACATTTAGGTGCCTTTGAAGAGTGTTTGGCTCCATTTACAAACTTAGTTAAACACTTTAAAACATTGTAAACTGCACTTTAAAATTTAATACATTCAATTTGTTTTTTAAGTACCTCAGTGATCTGATTTAACAACAAACCTTCCTGAGTTTGTATAAATTTAATAAATTTTTTTTTTTTTATTTTTATTATACTTTAGGGTTTTAGGGTACATGTGCACAATGTGCAGGTTTGTTACATATGTATCCATGTGCCATGTTGATTTCCTGCACCCATTAACTCGTCATTTAGCATTAGGTGTATCTCCTAATGCTGTCCCTCCCCCCTCCCCCCACCCCACAACAGTCCCCGGAGTGTGATGTTCCCCTTCCTGTGTCCATGAGTTCTCATTGTTCAATTCCCACCTATGAGTGAGAACATGCGGTGTTTGGTTTTTTGTCCTTGCGATAGTTTACTGAGACTGATGTTTTCCAGTTTCATCCATGTCCCTACAAAGGACACGAACTCATCATTTTTTATGGCTGCATAGTATTCCATGGTGTATATGTGCCACATTTTCTTAATCCAGTCTATCGTTGTTGGACATTTGGGTTGGTTCCAACTCTTTGCTATTGTGAATAGTGCTGCAATAAACATACGTGTGCATGTGTCTTTATAGCAGCATGATTTATAGTCCTTTGGGTATATACCCAGTAATGGGATGGCTGGGTCAAATGGTATTTCTAGTTCGAGATCCCTGAGGAATCGCCACACTGACTTCCACAATGGTTGAACTAGTTTACAGTCCCACCAACAGTGTAAAAGTGTTCCTATTTCTCCACATCCTCTCCAGCACCTATTGTTTCCTGATTTTTTAATGATGGCCATTCTAACTGGTGTGAGATGGTATCTCACTGTGGTTTTGATTTGCATTTCTCTGATGGCCAGTGATGATGAGCATTTCTTCATGTGTTTTTTGGCTGCATAAATGTCTTCTTTTGAGAAGTGTCTGTTCATGTCCTCTGCCCACTTTTTGATGGGGTCGTTTGTTTTTTTCTTGTAAATTTGTTTGAGTTCATTGTAGATTCTGGATATTAGCCCTTTGTCAGATGAGTAGGTTGCAAAAATTTTCTCCCATTCTGTAGGTTGCCTGTTCACTCTGATGATAGCTTCTTTTGCTGTGCAGAAGCTCTTTAGTTTAATGAGATCCCATTTGTCGATTTTTGCTTTTGTTGCCATTGCTTTTGGTGTTTTAGACATGAAGTCCTTGCCCACGCCTATGTCCTGAATGGTATTGCCTAGGTTTTCTTGTAGGATTTTAATGGTTTTAGGTCTAACATATAAGTCTTTAATCCATCTTGAATTAATTTTTGTATAAGGTGTAAGGAAGGGATCCAGTTTCAGCTTTCTACATATGGCTAGCCAGTTTTCCCAGCACCATTTATTAAATAGGGAATCCTTTCCCCATTTCTTGTTTTTGTCAGGTTTGTCAAAGATCAGATAGTTGTAGCTATGCGGCGTCATTTCTGAGGGCTCTGTTCTGTTCCATTGATCTATGTCTCTGTTGTGGTACCAGTACCATGCTGTTTTGGTTACTGTAGCCTTGTAGTATAGTTTAAAGTCAGGTAGCGTGATGCCTCCAGCTTTGTTCTTTTGGCTTAGGATTGACTTGGCGATGCGGGCTCTTTTTTGGTTCCATATGAACTTTAAAGTAGTTTTTTCCAATTCTGTGAAGAAAGTCATTGGTAGCTTGATGGGGATGGCATTGAATCTATAAATGACCTTGGGCAGTATGGCCATTTTCACGATATTGATTCTTCCAACCCATGAGCATGGAATGTTCTTCCATTTGTTTGTATCCTCTTTTATTTCATTGAGCAGTGGTTTGTAGTTCTCCTTGAAGAGGTCCTTCACATCCCTTGTAAGTTGGATTCCTAGGTATTTTATTCTCTTTGAAGCAATTGTGAATGGGAGTTCACTCATGATTTGGCTCTCTGTTTGTCTGTTATTGGTGTACAAGAATGCTTGTGATTTTTGTACATTAATTTTGTATCCTGAGACTTTGCTGAAGTTGCTAATCAGCTTAAGGAGATTTTGGGCTGAGACAATGGGGTTTTCTAGATATACAATCATGTCATCTGCAAACAGGGACAATTTGACTTCCTCTTTTCCTAGTTGAATACCCTTTATTTCCTTCTCCTGCCTGATTGCTCTGGCCAGAACTTCCAGCACTATGTTGAATAGGAGCGGTGAGAGAGGGCATCCCTGTCTTGTGCCAGTTTTCAGAGGGAATGCTTCCAGTTTTTGCCCATTCAGTATGATATTGGCTGTGGGTTTGTCATAGATAGCTCTTATTATCTTGAGATACGTCCCATCAATACCTAATTTATTGAGAGTTTTTAGCATGAAGGGTTGTTGAATTTTGTCAAAGGCCTTTTCTGCATCTATTGAGATAATCATGTGGTTTTTGTCTTTGGTTCTATTTATATGCTGGATTACATTTATTGATTTGTGTATGTTGAACCAGCCTTGCATCCCAGGGATGAAGCCCACTTGATCATGGTGGATAAGCTTTTTGATGTGCTGCTGGATTCGGTTTGCCAGTATTTTATTGAGGATTTTTGCATCAATGTTCATCAAGGATATTGGTCTGAAATTCTCTTTTTTGGTTATGTCTCTGCCAGGTTTTGGTATCAGGACGATGCTGGCTTCATAAAATGTGTTAGGGAGGATTCCCTCTTTTTCTATCGATTGGAATAGTTTCAGAAGGAATGGTACCAGTTCCTCCTTGTACCTCTGGTAGAATTCAGCTGTGAATCCGTCAGGTCCTGGACTCTTTTTGGTTGGTAAGCTATTGATTATTGCCACAATTTCAGAACCTGTTATTGGTCTATTCAGAGATTCAACTTCTTCCTGGTTTAGTCTTGGGAGGGTGTATTTGTCAAGGAATTTATCCATTTCTTCTAGATTTTCTAGTTTATTTGCATAGAGGTGTTTGTATTATTCTCTGATGGTAGATTGTATTTCTGTGGGATCGGTGGTGATATCCCCTTTTTCGTTTTTTATTGCATCTATTTGATTCTTCTCTCTTTTCTTCTTTATTAGTCTTGCTAGCGGTCCATCAATTTTGTTGATCTTTTCAAACAACCAGCTCCTGGATTCATTAATTTTTTGAAGGGTTTTTTGTGTCTCTATTTCCTTCAGTTCTGCTCTGATTTTAGTTATTTCTAGCCTTCTGCTAGCTTTTGAATGTGTTTGCTCTTGCTTTTCTAGTTCTTTTAATTGTGATGTTAGGGTGTCAATTTTGGATCTTTCCTGCTTTCTCTTGTGGGCATTTAGTGCTATAAATTTCCCTCTACACACTGCTTTGAATGTGTCCCAGAGATTCTGGTATGTTGTGTCTTTGTTCTCGTTGGTTTCAAAGAACATCTTTATTTCTGCCTTCATTTCATTATGTACCCAATAGTCATTCAGGAGCAGGTTGTTCAGTTTCCATGTAGTTGAGCGGTTTTGAGTGAATTTCTTAATCCTGAGTTCTAGTTTGATTGCACTGTGGTCTGAGAGACAGTTTGTTATAATTTCTGTTCTTTTACATTTGCTGAGGAGAACTTTACTTCCAACTATGTGGTCAATTTTGGAATAGGTGTGGTGTGGTGCTGAAAAAAATGTATATTCTGTTGACTTGGGGTGGAGAGTTCTGTAGATGTCTATTAGGTCCACTTTATTTAGAGCTGAGTTCAATTCCTGGATATCCTTGTTAACTTTCTGTCTCGTTGATCTGTCTAATGTTGACAGTGGGGTGTTAAAATCTCCCATTATTATTGTGTGGGAGTTTAAGTCCCTTTGTAGGTCACTCAGGACTTGCTTTATGAATCTGGGTGCTCCTGTGTTGGGTGCATATATATTTAGGATAGTTAGCTCTTCTTGTCGAATTGATCCCTTTATCATTATGTAATGGCCTTCTTTGTCTCTTTTGATCTTTGTTGGTTTAAAGTCTATTTTATCAGAGACTAGGATTGCAACCCCTGCCTTTTTTTGTTTTCCAGTTGCTTGATAGATCTTCCTCCATCCCTTTATTTTGAGTCTATGTGTGTCTCTGCACGTGAGATGGGTTTCCTGAATACAGCACACTGATGGGTCCTGACTCCTTATCCAGTTTGCCAGTCTGTGTCTTTTGATTGGAGCATTTAGCCCATTTACATTTAACGTTAATATTGTTATGTGTGAATCTGATCCTGTCATTATGATGTTAGTTGGTTATTTTGCTCGTTAGTTGCTGCAGTTTCTTCCTAGCCTCGATGGTCTTTACAATTTGGCATGTTTTTGCAGTGGCTGGTACCGGTTGTTCCTTTCCATGTTTAGTGCTTCCTTCAGGAGCTCTTTTAGGGCAGGCCTGGTGGTGACAAAATCACTCAGCGTTTGCTTGTCTGTAAAGTATTTTATTTCTCCTTCACTTATGAAGCTTAGTTTGGCGGGATAGCAAATTCTGGGTTGAAAATTCTTTTCTTTAAGAATGTTGAATATCGGCCCCCACTCTCTTCTGGCTTGTAGAGTTTCTGCCGAGAGATCAGCTGTTAGTCTGATGGGCTTCCCTTTGTGGGTAACCCGACCTTTCTCTCTGGCTGCCCTTAACATTTTTTCCTTCATTTCAACTTTGGTGAATCTGACAATTATGTGTCTTGGAGTTGCCCTTCTCGAGGAGTATCTTTGTGGCCTTCTCTGTATTTCCTGAATCTGAATGCTGGCCTGCCTTGCTAGATTGGGGAAGTTCTCCTGGATAATATCTTGCAGAGTGTTTTCCAACTTGGTTCCATTCTCCCCATCATTTTCAGGTACACCAATCAGACGTAGGTTTGGTCTTTTCACATAGTCCCAAATTTCTCGGAGGCTTTGTTCATTTCTTTTTATTCTTTTTTCTCTAAACTTCCCTTCTCTCTTCATTTCATTCAGTTCATCTTCCATCAGCGATACCCTTTCTTCCAGTTGATCGCATCTGCTACTGAGGCTTCTGCAATCTTCGCGTAGTTCTCGAAACTTGGCTTTCAGCTCCATCAGCTCCTTTAAGCCCTTCTCTCCATTGGTTATTCTAGTTATCCATTCTTCTAATATTTTTTCAAAGTTTTTAACTTCTTTGCTATTGTTTTGAATTTCCTCTCGTAGCTCAGAGTAGTTTGATCGTCTGAAGCCTTCTTCTCTCAACTCATCAAAGTCATCCTCCATCCAGCTTTGTTCCGTTGCTGGTGAGGAACTGCGTTCCTTTGGAGGAGGAGAGGTGCTCTGTTTTTTAGAGTTTCCAGTTTTTGTGTTCTGTTTTTTCCCCATCTTTGTGGTTTTATCTACTTTTGGTCTTTGATGATGGTGATGTACAGATGGGTTTTTGGTGTGGATGTCCTTTCTGTTTGTTAGTTTTCCTTCTACCAGACAGGACCCTCAGCTGCAGGTCTGTTGGAGTTTACTAGAGGTCCACTCCAGACTCTGTTTGGCTGGGTGTCAGCAGCGGTGGCTGCAGAACAGCGGATTTTCGTGAGACCACAAATTCAGCTGTCTGATAGTTTGTCTGAAAGTTTTGTCTCAGAGGAGTACCCGGTTGAATGAGGTGTCAGTCTGTCCCTACTGGGGGGGTGCCTCCCAGTTAGGCTGCTCAGGGGTGAGGGACCCACTTTAGGAGGCAGTCTGTCCGTTCTCAGATCTCCAGCTGCGTGCTGGGAGAACCACTACTCTCTTCAAAGCTGTCAGTCAGACAGGGACCTTTAAGTCTGTGGAGGTTCTTGCTGAGTTTTTGTTTGTCTGTGCCCTGCCCCCAGAGGTGGAGCCTATAGAGGCAGGCAGGCCTCCTTGAGCTGTGGTGGGCTCCACCCAGTTCGAGCTTCCTGGCTGCTTTGTTTACCTAAGCAAGCCTGGGCAATGGCGGGCGCCCCTCCCCCAGCCTCGCTGCCGCCTTGCAGCTTGATCTCAGACTGCTGTGCTAGCAATCAGCGAGACTCCGTGGGCACAGGACCCTCCGAGCCAGGTGCGGGACACAATCTCCTAGTGTGCCGTTTTCCAGGCCCGTTGGAAAAGCACAGTATTGGGGTGGGACTGACCCGATATTCCAGGTGCCGTCTGTTTCCCCTTTCTTTGACTAGGAAAGGGAACTCCCTGACCCCTTGCGCTTCCCGAGTGAGGTAATGCCTCGCCCTGCTTCGGCTCGCGCACAGTGCGCTTCACCGACTGTCCTGCACCCACTGTTAGGCACTCCTTAGTGAGATGAAACCGGTACCTCAAGCAGAAATGCAGAAATCATCCGTCTTCTGTGTCGCTGGGGCTGGGAGCTGGAGACCGGAGCTGTTCCTATTCGGCCATCTTGGCTCCACCTCTAAATTTAATAAATTAAACTTATAAGTATAGTAAGCTTTAAGTTTTCATGACAGTATGAATGCTATAAACAGTAAACTTTTAACTTAAAATCATGTTTAAATCAATTATTCAAGTATACATTTTAAATTAGAATCACAAGCCCAAGTTCTGTTAATATATTGTGAATACTTGAAACACCAAGCGTGCAGATTTCTTAAACTAAAAATATTACTGTTACAGTTTCATTTCTCTAAAATATTTTTATTCCTAATTCTAAATCTTCTAGGGGTTAAAAATACTCAGTCCTTAACAATAGAGGTATTTTCTTAGCTAAATGAGGTTGCTTATTGACCAGACATTTGGGCTGGTTAGCCATCCTGATGGGGCACACGGGATCCCTATTTCCAGCTGTTTACACAGAGGTGACTTAAGAGGAGGGGCTGTTCTTGTGATGAAGCCAAGCTGCCCTACTCCTTAATTAGACCTTGCATTTCTTGGACTCTTAGGAGACTTAAATGTTTTTTTTTTCATGTATGTCTAAAGACCTCTGAACTAGACATCCTGCATTCTTATCATCTTTCTACTTCTAGCATAATGATGATTCTTGCAGATCTTGAAATTATATCTGTTTGAATTCTGCAAATTCAAGTCTATGTCTGGCCTTGTCATACAGCTTCAGGGCTACACTTCTGACATTTTCCCAGGCCCACAGGCCCAGTATGAGCTTCCCCTTGTGTATTCCTCTAAGTCATCCATCCCTCTATTCGCTAAGCTCCAGCCACATGACTTTTCTTTCCATTCCTCAAATTGCCCAAGCTCATTCTGGCCCCAGGGCCTTTGTACTAGCTGTTCCCCCAACCTGGAGGGCTCTGGACTTGATTCTTTTGTAGCTGGCATCCTCCCAGCACTCTAGCCCTCAGGTCCAATGTCACATAGGTGCCTTCCTCAAACCTCAAGTACTTTTACTCTCCTACCCCCTTGCCCAACACACAAATCACATTCTGTATCCTATTGCAATACTCTGTTTTATTGTCTTCATTTTAAATTTTTTTCTTGTTTATTATCTGACATCCCCACTGGAATGTGAGTTTCTAGAATTAAGGGTCATTATTGGTTTATTTCACCACCGTGAATAGCAGTACCTGAAACTGTGTGAATCAATGAATGAATTAGTTAAATAAATGAAAAAACAAATGGCTGTTCACTGGTCATTGGTTATTCTCCTTTACAGTCCTGTGTTCCTGAATGCACTCATCCCCTCAAAGTGGGGACCTGTCCCAAGGACTGGCCCAGCCATGGGGAGATCACCTTCAGAGACTATCAGATGAGATACAGAGACAACACCCCCCTTGTTCTCGACAGCCTGAACTTGAACATACAAAGTGGGCAGAACAGTCGGGATTGTTGGAAGAACAGGTTCTGGTGAGGACAAGCTCTGCTTTTGTTTCTTTCGGGTTGTTTTCTTTGGATTTCCACTGGATGTCCTAGTTAAGTCACACCAGAGAGTGATGTGTATGTGTGTCAGATTGGCTATTTCCCTCAAATCTCTTTACTGTAAATTAGGATTTCAGGTTGAATGGGTGTGTAGAGATGGAAGCAAACACGTCAGTTTTTGAATTAATTAAATGACAATCATTCTAGTGCAACAGGGCTCCAGAGATGAGTTGTGTACTAAGGGCCCCTGCAAGGATGGGCAGGTTAACTGTGTCAGGGCAGCCCATCCCTCCACCCCCACCCCGGTGAGGACACTTTCTGTCTACACCATCATCCTTTTGGAGCCATTTGCATTGCATTAAAAATCCCACTGATTAAATGCTTGGATATGATGTTTGGTTTGTTGTTCTTGCTTTTATGGTTCCCAGGAAAGTCATCGTTAGGAATGGCTTTGTTTCATCTGGTGGAGCCAGCCAGTGGCACAATCTTTATTGATGAGGTGGATATCTGCACTCTCAGCTTAGAAGACCTCAGAACCAAGCTGACCGTGATCCCACAGGATCCTGTCCTGTTTGCAGGTACAGTAAGGTAGCTGTTTTTAATCATTGTGCATTTCTATTTTTGGAGAGTGAAATCAGACTGATCAAGAACTTTGTGATGTCCCCAGGGCATGGCTGGCCTGGAGCTGTTCTGTCTGAGGGAAGCAGTATCCCAGGGGCCTCACAAGCACTGCTGGTCCCTGTTTCTGCATCCAGCATTGGGAGGAGCCAGGTCCCAGGGTCTGAGCATTACTTGTGTTTTATAAACACATTATTAATGAACAAGATGCTTCTATATTCATTCATACACTGAGCAGATATTCCGGTGGCTCTGGACAGCCCTAGTTTATGCCTGTGTCCCAGCATCCTATCAGGTTTAGCAATGGCCACTCTGAAAAGGGTCCCAGTTTGCACAATAAAATAAATAGTTACTCCACGTATATAGCTATCCATTGCAAAGTGCATTCATGTATTTCCACACCTAAGTGAACAGAAGCTATTTCAAGCACAAGAACAGTAGGGCTGCAGCTTCTATGGGGCTCCAGATCTGATATCAAGGCACAAGGGGAAAGGCAGTTTCTCAGTTAGCCAGTGCAGTGGCTCTCTCTGTAATGGGAGGAACATTTCTCCCATAGAGCACCAGATGAAGTAGGGTAACTGTATTTACTGTATTTAGAGTTCATTGTTTGAAAAATGCATTCTGCCTCTTGAAACAGTAGATTTACATTCTGCGTCTGAGCTGCTCAGCACCCTGTGAGGCCCTAGGAGTTGCCGACACATGGAGTGGAAGATTTGGGTTGCTCACTCTCCTTCTTTCACTGCCAAGGATTTTTATCAGTTCAAACCCACTCTGCTACTCGGGGCTGCTGAGAGGCCCGGGTGTGTCTTTCTGAGCACCTTGCTCAGAGCTGCCTCTCAGCAGGGTTCCACCTGTCATTGCCTGCCTCAGTGGTCTCTGCTCCATCGCAGAGTTGTAGGCCCTTGGTCTTGTGACCTGAGGTCCATATTTTGTGGACCACTGTCCTGTACTGAGCACTATTCTTGTAGCACGAGGTCATCATATGCCACCTCCTACCCTCCTCCACATGCTACAGAAAACCTGCTCCCCATCCATCCTCTCATCCTTGGAAATCTGGTTCCCTGTCCTCTCCTCTCCTTCATTGCAGGTACAACTTGGATCCCTTTGAGAGTCACACCGATGAGATGCTCTGGCAGGTTCTGGAGAGAACATTCATGAGAGACACAGTAGGTCTCTGGGGCTGTTGAGGAGGAGTTTGTTTCCCAGCACCACTGCCCTAGATTCCTGGCCTACATTTAAATTTGACAAGCACCTAGGCCAGCACTTAGCCAGGTTTATTTGTGGACACCACGTAAGTCAGTAGAACATAATCCTTAGTTACTCTTTCCTATTAAAAGCAACAATAGGGCTCTACAATGATCCAGTCAAGAGCACTACATGTATCATCTCACTTGGTCCTTACTACAATGCTCTGAGGTTGGTACTCTTACCCCTAATTTTAGAGATGAAGAAATTAAAGCTCAGGGAAGTAACATGCCCAGGCTAGTGAGTAGCAGGATGGAGACTTGAACTCAAGCCTATCTGGCTGTAGAGCAGATGGAAGGCCCTGCTACTATGCCAATGGCCTCATTTGCTTATCAGAACAGACAAGCCACAGAAAACGGGAGGGTGTGGAATGTTCTGGAAATGGCAAGTATGGCTGGTTGGAGAGAACCGAACTATGTGCGAGAGGGAACCCTGTCCTATAAGAGCTACAGCCCCAGCTGGGGTCAGCAGGTGAGCGTGGCCACCTCTGCAGCCCAGTGTGATATTTTTCCAGGACTTGGTACCAACATGAGCATCTTCCAAGGCCACTTTGGCTTGTCACTCTGGATAAGTCAGACCCTGTCTTACCCTTCCTTAATGTCCAGAAAACTCTCCCATCCCATCTCTATTTGGTCCCTGGAAACAGCAATCCAGAAAGCCGTTTCCACTTGTTTGTGTGCTCTCTGGGACTGCATCTGCATCATTTGTTCTTTTGGTGAATTGTCTTTGGGGTTCTATGAGTCATACTGTGATTTTAAATTATTAATGTCCGCCTACTCCCCGGTCTTTCCCTGGTGCCTGTTTGCAATATTGAAATGATTGTTGTTTTGCACTTTCTTTGCCACAGTAAAATAAAGCAAGCTGATGAATGCAAGAGAAGGGGGCAATCAATACAGACAGCATAGGACAATTTTATAGATCATCAGCACAAATGTGGCATTTTCTGTGTTTTATAGATAATGAAACTCCCAGAAAAATTACAGGCAGAAGTCACAGAAAATGGAGAAAACTTCTCAGTAGGGGAACGTCAGCTGCTTTGTGTGGCCCGAGCTCTTCTCCGTAATTCAAAGGTAAGAAAACATGGAAAATGGATTGGTCAAATTTTGGATATTTCCCGCAGCGCCACTCAATCCAGGAGGGAGTGCCACGCGTATGTCTTTCAGCAAAGAGAGAGCAATTGAGCCATTTAAAAACCGATCACTTTTTCTTAAGACAAAGTTGTGAGGGATAAAAATTGAAAAGTAACAGCCATTTACAGCAAGAGCACCTTCCTCTCCCAGGCTTCCCCTGGGGAGGTCTCGCTTAGATTTTCACTCTGCTCTCCTAAGTGGTTTGAGTTTGAAAAATCTGTCTCCCAACTTTCTCCCATTGTCTCTGAACAATTCTGAATCTGGATACATTGTCCCCAGGATGCTCAAGAAGGCCATCAGAATGCTAGGATATGGGAATTGTAGAATTTATACTTACTTTTCTTTGTGACTTAGCCACCCTTACTTACTGATTTCCAGGAAGGGATTGCTGTTGCTTTAGTAATGCCGGTCTCCGAAGCCTCATCAAAGGTGTGACCCATTGTGAGTATTCTCTAGATGTGCTAATGTCAGGGGAGAGGGACCAGCATGGATCTGATGCCTGCCGTGGCACTGCACGCTGCTAAGTGGTTTAAGTGTAGTCTCCATTTCCAGCTCATCAATAAGGCATAGCCCCCTTTCACCTACGAGGGAACAGAGCCTCGCAGAAGTTAAGTAACTTGGCCAGTCAAGCAGAGTCAGGGGTTAAGGTCAAGTGCTCTGATTTGCTAAATCAAATCCGTCCTGTGATCAGCAGAATAATACCCCCACCTCCCCAAAGATGTTAATGTCCTGATTTTTGGAACCTGTGAACATGTTCCTCTGAAACTTTTAATATATTAACTTACTTGGCAAAAGGGACTCTGCAGTTGTGATTAAGGATCTTGAGATGGGGAGATGATCCTAGATCTGGGTGGGCTGAGCGTATTCATATGGGGCTTTCCAAGGAGGAGGCAGAAGAGTCAAAGACAGAGAAGGAGCTGTGATGCCAGGAGGGGCTGTGGGCCAAGGAATGCAAGTGGCCCAGAAACTGGAGAGGGCAAGGAAACAGAAAGAATGCAGCCCTGACAATACCTTGATTTTAGGATTTCTGACTTCTGGAACTAGAAGATAAATTTACACTGAGTCTCTTAGTTTGTGATCGTTTGCTATGGCAGCAATATAGGAAATGAATGTAAGTGCTGCTGTGCTTCATGCCAACTCAGATTAGCACAGTAGATAAAGCCTGTGCAGCCTGTCTCCCTATGAGATTGTAGGGTCAGAATAAACCACTTAAAAAGAGGAGTAAAGGATATACAACCTTGTCCCTCTAGCAGGTGCCTTTGGAAAGAAGGAGGTGATGTGATGTGACTTTTATTTCACTCTTGTTCTCATTTTTTTTAAGATGGATGTTTAGCTAATTACTTTTCATCTTGTGGTCTTATTTTTCTTCTCCTTCTTTTTTTTAAAGTAAATAGAGCCAAGGCTATAAATTCCCCTCTCAGTGCACCTTTGGCTTAGTCTGACCTTTACAATGTTCCCTCCTCGACAGATCATTCTCCTTGATGAAGCCACCCCCTCTATGGACTCCAAGACTGACACCCTGGTTCAGAACACCATCAAAGATGCCTTCAAAGGCTGCACTGTGCTGACCATCGCCCACCGCCTCAACACAGTTCTCAACTGCGATCACGTCCTGGTTATGGAAAATGGGAAGGTATAGGAAGCTCTTTTGGCTTCACCTCCCCAGAAAAGTCTAGTGATTTGAGCTTTACAGTGGGTAGATATTTTCTGATGATTTCAGTTCTTCTCTGACTTTCAGGTGATTGAGTTTGACAAGCCTGAAGTCCTTGCCGAGAAGCCAGATTCTGCATTTGCTATGTTACTAGCAGCAGAAGTCAGATTGTAGAGGTCCTGGCGGCTGATTCTAGAGGAGGAAGAGGCTCTGTGAGATGGGTAGGAGGGGTCTTCAGGAGGAGGGGCTGTCCTCTCCGCAGGCAGCCCTGGTCTTCAGCCCCTCCCATCCGTGGAGTGAGCTGGGGCTGAAGTTGTCCCCACTGCTATATTCAGTCCATGTCACCCTATTTGGTGGGCTTGGGGTTGGTTCTGGATGGTGAACTGAGGCAGACCTAGCTAATGGATTAAAAAACTGCCCTTCACCTCCCAAATCCCCAAGGGTCCCTCACGTGTTTTCACCAAAACCACCCCAGTGCCTGAGATTGAAAATATTGTAACTTTCAGTTAGAAACCAGCCACAATAAACAAAATGGGAAAATGCATTAGGATGGAGTTTGCAAGGTTTCCTTGTCCATCATCAGAAGGAAAAAGAGCAGAGTTTTCTTCTCATTTAACCCCACTCACTTCCATCTTGACTGGGTGACAAGTGGTAATGACTCGGATTTGTAGCATGAAAGATTGAATACAGTGTTTGGCCAAAAAATTTTTTTAAATCATATTATATGTTTCAATTGATCTATTAGAATAACCAAGAAAACAAAATGCTGGAGTTTCTTTATAAATGACACTTTTATATCTTCTTTATTCGTCATTAAAACGCAGTAGGAAATTACCCTAAAATGTTGCCTTGCAATTATTTCACTGAAGATATTCCAATTTCTGTACTACTTCCTCTCATAGACCTTTGTTGCCTTCTCCCTTCACTCAGTAATGAAACTTCACAGTCGCTTACCAAATAAAAAGCTTTCTCTCCAACCTTGAGGCTGGTTCTGATGGAAGCAGTAAAGATGTATTCCCAGCAGCCCCAGGAGTGAGCGCTGCTAACTCATGGTGACATTTGGGAAAAAAAAAAATTATAGAAAATCCAGCAAGCTCTTGTGTAGTAGCCGCCAAGGGGCACGCCGGGAGTTCTGGCTGTTTCTCATTCATCAGGAGTGAAGGCCCCATGAGGTTCCCCGGGCCTGCTTTCCAGGCCCCAGGCTGAGCTCTAAATACAGCTCAGGGCAGTGTGGTCAGCAAAGCTTCCAGACCACAACCCCCCACCCCACTCCCATTCTAAGTGTTGGTCACATACTTGCTTCCCCAGACATGGAGGAAGGAGTGCCTGGCACCTGGGAGCACTCGGGAAACACTTGTGGCAGCTGTGAATGACAGCATCTAATGAACTCACTCAAACACAGCTGTGAAGCCTGGCGGACACCCCTCCCAGGTGTGTGTGCATATTAAGAGCTTAATCTGGATTTCTGGCCAAAAAGCCAACAGCCAGCAATTCAAGGGCTGGGCATGTGAGGTTAACCTCCAACTGATTATTCTCCAGCCCTGCTCCGGCCAGGCCTGGGCAGGGGTCTACCCAACCAGTAGGGAGGTGAGCACACCTGGCCTCAGGTAGAGCTTATAACCTGGCAAGTGCGTGAAAGCCCTGGCCCAGCAGCTTGGCAGCGATGGATCCTGCCCTCAGCAGAGGGTGCACTAAGACATGTGGCTGAGAAGGACGTGAGCCAGGGGGTTCCTTCCGTGGGCAGCTCCAGGCCAAGTGTGGATCTCTCTGTGAAGGGACACAGTGTATCTTTGCCTGATCTGAGCTTTCCGCCATGGTGCATGACCCTGATCGAAGGTCATTAAACCCACATCCACAGTGTTCTGAGCAGCTGCTCCCAGCTGAGTGTGGGCATCACCTTTATGGACATATGATAACTTCCCCAATATGACAAGCAGACTGCGCGGTCTGTGCTGGCCGTGGGAATCCATGACAGTTGTGCAATGTCAGGGAGGGATGCTTTACTTTCTACCAACTTGACACCAGCCAGATAATCGGTCTGTGATTTCAAGAGGTGGTGTTTTCATGAGGACAGAGGATAGGCTACAATGATCTCTGCTGCTCCTTCAGATGCATTGAGAGACGAATCATCTCCTATGACTCCTTTTCTGCCCACTCTCGCTTTGGTTTACTCTGGCAGAAGAAGAACACCGACATTGATCCTGATGTCTACTGAGACCTTGCAGTGTGCCAGGGACTGTGACAAGCATTTTTTCCATGAATTATTTCACTGAATCCTCACCTCACCCCATGAGATGGGAATTGAGGCTCACTGAGGCTAGTAACTTATCTACAGATGCCCAGGAAGGAAGGGACAGAGATAGGGCTTGAACCCTAACCAGTCTGGCTCCACAGGCCCTGCTCCCAACCCCTTCACAACAAAGCTCCTCCAATCCTTTCCCCTTGGCCTGTTGCAAGGACAGTGATGGTCATCAGTATCATCCCTGGGGGAGAGTGACTTCTGAGGGTTTGGCTGTTTGCATGCATAAGACACGAAACCATCTTAGCAAACCCCTTTCCCACCCCAACCCCTTGCTATCACTGCCATGTCAGCTAAGGGGAGACTATGTGAAATAATAGTAGCCATTTAGCCAAATTCCTCAAAGCACAGGCTTAGATCTCTGTGGGGTAGGTGTCTGCTATAATCTGAACATTGTGTTCCCCCAAAATCCTCATGTTGAAACATAATCCTCAGTGTGACAGTATAGAGGTAGGGCCTTTAGGAGGTGACTAATTAGGTCATGAGGGTGGAGACCTCATAAATAGGATTGGCTCTTTTATAAAAGAACTTGGGGAAGCTTGTTCACCCCTTCCTCCATGTGAGGACACATAGAAGGCATCATCTATGAGGAATGGGCCCTCACCCAGCACCAAATCTGTTGGCACCTTGACCCTGGATTTCCCAGTGTCCAGAACTGTGAGCAATAAATTTCTGTTGTTTATAAATTACTCAGTCTAAGATATTTTATTATATCAGCCTGAATAGACTAACACAGTACAAGTGTTATCCTTATATTACTGATGAGGAAACTGAGGCATCGAGAAAGTAACTTGACCAACGTCAGCCACTAGTGAGATTTGGATCCAGACAGGTTGACTCTAAACAGTATGCTCCTCCAGGAGTATGAGACCAGCCTGGGCAACACAGTGAGACCTCGTCACTACAGAAATACATACAATAAAAAAAAACTTGCTGTTAAATTCCATGCAACACTGCTGGAAATGCAGTCCTCCTGGTGAGAAAGAGCAGTGCCTGTGTGGTAAAGCCTGAGTACTAGTCTGGGTAGACTCAGTTATGCTGCAGTAACAAAAGACCCCAGACCACACTGGCTTATTTCTTGCTCATGTGACACGTCCATCACAGGTGAGCTGTGGCTGTGCTTATCCTCTTCACTCTGCGACCCAGCAGAGCAGAGCAGTCTCTGCCAAGAACATCATGTTTTGTGGTAGAGGGCAGGCAGACATGGCAATCGGAAGTGATACATGCTACTTTCATCCACATTTCATGGGCAAAACAAATTGCCTGGCTGCTCCTGAGTTCAACAGTGTGGGTAGTGGTGGTGGTATATACCCCACTCCACAGGGAGGGCCACCACAGGGCACAAGGACCAAGCTTATTCCAACAGGAGTTGTATAAGCTTCCTCTTTGGAGGGGCAGCAAATATTTTGAACACTACTATAGCCTGGGTTGGGATCTTCGTTCTGCCACTGAGTGGCTGTGTGATATGGGGAAAATAGCTTGCCTTCTCTGAACCTCCATTCCATCTGTAAAATTTGGACAAAGTGCTAAGGTCTTTTTCATTCTTGATTTTCAATATAGGAGAAATGAAAAAGGAGATATGAAAACAGTTTCTATAGGAATTTGGGCATTCAGAGGGTATTAGAGTGCCCTATAAATGTAATTAAATGTTTTTGTTGTTGTTGTTTTGAGATGTCACCCAGGCTGGAGTGCAATGGCGCAATCTTGGCTCACTGCAACCTCCACCTCCCAGGTTCAAGAGATTCTCCTGCCTCAGCCTCTTGAGTAGCTGGGATTACAGGTGTGCACCATCATGCCTGGCTAATTTTTGTATTTTTAGTGGAGACGGGTTTTACCATGTTGGCCACGCTGATCTTGAACTCTCTATCTCAAGTGATCCGCCCACTTCGGCCTCCCAAAGTGCTGGGATTACAGGCGTGAGCCACTACGCCTGGCCTTGAAATTTTTATTCTCATTTATTTCGGTGCCCCAGCTTTGCTGTGCTCTGATATCATCTGCCTTTTGGGTGATCATATGCTTAATGTTATGAATAGTCTCTGTTAGATGCCAACAGAGAATGGAATAAGCCACTTACAAGCATTGTGGTTATAAATTAGTAACAAATTGCCTGTGACTTGTTTCATCGACACTTGTATCCTGGAGCTAATTTTGAGGCTACCTGGTCTAGAAAAAGTGTGGACAAATTAGCCCATAGGCCAAATCCAGCCAGCCCACCTGTTTTTGTAAATAAAATTTCATCAGAATGCAACCATGCTCATTTGTTGATGCATTACCTATGACAGCTTTCACATTCCAATAGCAGAGTGGAGTGATTGTGACCAAATGTATATCGTCAAAGCCCAAAATATTTACTATCTTATTCCTTTACAGGGAAAGGTTGCTGTCTCCTGATTTGGGGCATTGGCATGGGTTATGATTCATATGAGGGGGAGGTCTGTTGGTTGTTGGGATGGGGTCTGGAAGGCATACCTTCCCGTTACCTGGTCTGTCTGGGGAGTCAGCAGCCTTGTGTGAGCATGAAGGAAGCAAGACAGATGGGCAGAGCACAGGGACTTGCTTACTGCACTGAGCTGCTGATATACCAACCCTGCAGTCACCCTACCTCTTGTCTTTTTTTTTTTTAATTGTAGATTCAGGGGGTACGCATGCAGGTTTGTTACATGGGTGTATTGTGTGATGCTGAGATTTGTGCTCCTGGTGTGCCCATTACCCAAGTAGTGAAAACAGTACCCAACAGGCAGTTTCTCAACCCTCGTGCCCTCCCCACGTTTGGAGTCCCCAGTGTCTGTTGTTCCCATCTTTATGTCCATGTGCACCCAATGTTTAGCTTCCACTTACAAGAACATGTGATACTTGGTTTTGTTTCTGCGTTAATTCACTTAGAATGATGGCCTACAGCTGCATCCATGTTGCTGTAAAGGACATGATCTTATTCTTTTGTATAGCTCCTTCTTCTTGTCCTGTTGTAGAGGATACATTTTCCTTGTTGTTTAATCCAGCTCTAGTTGGTCTTGCTATTACTTGCAGCCTAAAGTGTTGTAAACAACACAGAAGAGTGGTATTCTTCTCTTCCCTGGGAAGATGCTGATCCTCATCTGAGGAAAAAATCCCAGTCCCTGCCCTGCGAGTTACACCATCTCCCTCCCACTCAGATGTGGCCCAAGTGAGCCAGTTCACATTCAAGCAGGGAGGAGTTTCCGATTCTCATCTGTACCCCAAGCTTCACGCAAATTATAAATATTCCCCTTGCCTTTCCTCCCTACTGCCTAAGATCAGAAAGACCCAGAGAGAACTCACAGATTTTATTCTTGCTGTTCAAGTGAACAGATCTGAAATTGGCCCAGAATTGTTGGTAAAATATGAAATGCCCTTTGCTAAGAGCTGGAATCACTTTGGCCAGTACAGCATGATTTAAAATGAATTGGAAAACGCAGGAGGTCAGTTTGGGGTCAGATGGACGATCAAAGAAATCACTTTCCTTTTGGCCCTGAGTAGAAGGTCACTTCTGGGTGAGGCCAAATCAAGCATTAAAGTCTTCAAATAAATGTCGATTTCCATGGAGAGGCCCTGCCTAACTTCATGATGCGCACGTTCCTGGCTTCAGCTGATAGCTTTCCCTCTGCTGAGATCAGCATTTAAGGACCAGACCGAGTCAGTTTCTGTTGTTTTAGCACAAACTTGCCTCCTTCTTCTGGCAAGAGCCACACTCAAAGAAGCCTCAGCTTGGTTTGTGGCAATTGTTCTGCATTGCTCTAAATAATTTTTTTTATTATGGTAAAATGGAAATAACATAACATTTGCCATTTTAACAATTTTAAGTGTATAGTTCAGTGGCATTAAGTACATTCACGTTGTTGTGCAGCCATCACCATCATCTGTCTCCAGATATTTTTCATTTTTCCAAACTGAAACTCTGTGCCCACTAAACTCCCTATTCCCCTGTCCCCCTAAAACCCTGCAGCCACTATTCTACTTTCTGTCTGCATGAGGTGCCTTATTTAAATGGAATCATATAGTATTTGTCCTTTTGTGTCTGGCTTATTTCAGTTAAGTTTCATCCATGTTGCAGCATGTATCAGAATTTAATTCCTTTTTAAGGCCATCCTAATAAGTGTGAAGTAGTATCTCATTGTGGTTTTGATTTGCATTTCCCTAATGAGTTGTGTTGTGCATCTTTTCATGTGCTTATTGGCTTTGCATCTTTTAGAAAGAGAAATTGTGGTAGCCCATCTTGCAAGATTCCTTTTTTAACATAGCTTTTTTTTTTTTTTTTAAATGGAGTCTTGCTCTGTCACCCAGGCTGGAGTGCAGTGGCGCAATATGGGCTCACTGCCACCTCTGCCTCCCAGGTTCAAGCTATTCTCCTGCCTCAGCCTCCCAAGTAGCTGGGATTACACGTGCTCACCACCACACCCAGCTAATTTTTGTATTTTTAGTAGAGACAGAGTTTCACCATGTTGGCCAGGCTGGTCTTGAACTCCTGACCTCAAGTGATCTGCCCTGATCGGCCTCCCAAAGTGCTGGGATTATAGGCTTGAGCCACTGCCCCTGGCCAATACAGCATTCTCAAATGAATATTCTCACTATGTCAATGTGTACAGGAGCTCAGAGACTACAATTATTAGCTATGGGCTAAGAACCTGGCATACATCACATCATTAAGGCTTTAAAACAGCTCATGAGGTAGGAATGACTTTTCTTGTTTGCTCAGAGAGATTGTGTCTTTTCCCAAGGTTACCCAGATGGCAGGGAGAGGAAACTGGACTTTTACCCCAGAGCTGGCTTTCCCAGTCCAATCTCTTCACTTCACACATTAGGAAAAGAAGGCCCAGAAAATCTAAGACTGGTCCAAGTTCATTCAAAAAGTGGTAGGGGGAGGATTGGGCTCCTGAATTCCAACTTAGTGCTATGTCCAGGCAGCCACATTGCATCAGACTGTTCTCCAGAGGGAAGTAAAAATCATAGCTCTTTTCCTCCAGGCAGCTCATCATGTTATTGGGGAAATGACTTAAAAGTACCGAAGTACACACAATAAAATACCAGTGGATGAAGTGTGATGTTATGTGGTGAGCTCATTCATTCGTTCTTTCATTTATTTGTTCACTCATTCAGTATTTCACCTGATTTTTCACTTTTTTGATCCTTTCTTCTATTGAAAAAGGGAGGGGTGAACGAAGGTTGGAAGAAGTGAAAACAATTCTGGACATGACCAACAGTCCTTGTAGGGCAAGTATGAGCCATGAAGGTGATGAGACTGGGGAAGGTGTTGTTTCTGGTTGAGGAAAGCATTCAAACAAAGATCTGGGAGTGAGGGCGAGCCTGGCTGGGGAGACAGCCAGCCACTGCCTAACTAGGGCTGAGGACTGCTTGGAAAATTTTCAGATACTTCACTGTCTGCATCTTTTAAAAACGGGAGTTTCCCTGCACAAGCTCTCTCTTTGCCTGCTGCCATCCACGCAAGATGTGACTTGCTCCATCTTGCCTTCTGCCATGATTTTGAGGCCTCCCCAACTATGTGGAACTGTAAGTTTATTAAACCTCTTTTCTTCCCAGACTTGGGTATGCCTTTATCAGCAGCGTGAAAACAGAATAATATACTTGATAAGTCAGAAGCCTATAAATGCTTGTCTCAGAGTCAATCTTTAGGAAATCCGACCTAGCCCAGGGAGGTCAAAGAAATCTGAGTTCAAATTCAAACCCATCATTTGCAAGTTCCCATCTCCTCTTTGGGGACCACCACCCACTCTATTCTTAGTCTGGAACCTGGGTAGTTCAGATGAGACTGATTCTGCCAGTGGTCCCCAGGTATGGGCCTGGGATCTAGACCAGGCAAATCAGAGGGTCACATATCAGGGGTGGTGTGAGAGGTTTGGGCTGGACACAAACCCAAGACATTAGCTAGAAATCTGGGGGGAAATTGTGAGCTCTTCTTGGATGGTGGGTACCTCAGATGCCATTTTTGACATCATGAGGAGAAATTCTGCCTGTGAATGAAGCCAACACAGAAGAAAGCAGAACAGGGGAGTGGAGAAGAAGCTACTGTGTGCTGTCATCCATCACCCTTGAGACAGCACAGTCCCTATGGGGGTATTCACTGCTGATTTCTGGTCACCCCAGAGCTTCTGAACCCCCAGAACACCGAAGTGTCCCCACTGTGCCAAACCCATGCTGTGTTGTGCTCTGAATGGAGTGAAGAACCTTCACCAGAAGGTCCAGCCCCACCCATGGGGCCAGGCTGGGAACTACTTGCAATTTCACTGAGGATGTTTCCTGAGAAAACATAAAGCCATTTTTCTGTTAGCTGAAATACTATGTAGCTTGTTAGAGGTGACCGTGGCTATCTCTAGCTGGAAGGTTTCAGAATGGAATTGAATTTCAGGACACCCAGCTGGTGTCCACTGCTGCAGAATTGTGTGTGGGGAAAACCACCACATATTTGGTCACAGAAGTCTATGTGTTGATTGTTGTAGCGTGACAGCAGATGAAAAGTGGGTTGAGTTTTTCCACACTTAGTGCCCTTATAAAAGAGGCCCAAGGGGGTGGATCACCTGAGGTCAGGAGTTCGAGACCAGCCTGGCCAGCATGGCAAAACACCATCTCTACTAAAAATACAAAAAAAAAAAAAAATTAGCCAGGTGTGGCAGCGAGTGCCTATAATCTCAGCTACTCAGGAGGCTGAGGTAGGAGAATCACTTGAACCCTGGGGCAGAGGTCACAGTGAGCTGAGATAGTGCCACTTCACTCCAGCCTGGGCAAAAGAGTAAAACTCCGTCTCAAAAAACAAACAAAAAAAAAGAGGCCCAGGGAGCTTGTCTGCCCGTTCTGCCATGTGAGGTTATGTAGAAGGCACCATCTATGAGGAGTGGGCTCTCAGCAGACACCAATCTGCTGGTGCCTTGCTGTTGGACTTCCCAGCCTCCAGAACTGTGAAATTACTCTGTATTACATTTCATTGTTATAGCAGGCTGGGTGGACTACAAGACAGCAAGGCATATAGGCAAGTTAAGTAACTCGCATTTTAAAAGTACCACACAATTTTTTCAGTGTGTTTACATCTTTAATCGCCTTTTATGATCACAACAGTTTCTTGAATTGGGATTATATCATCCATTTGGAATTTAAAAAAGAAATCTTAAAGCATAAAAAGTTGAAATAAATTGCCCATGGTCGAAAAGTGATGCTCTAGTCAGTGTTCATTCATAAAACCATAGACATTCAGAGTTAGAAGGAACTTTGAAACCATGAAGTTCTGACTGCTCAGGTCACTGGAGGATTGATGGGGTCTCAAAGGCAAGAGTGGTTTGCCTAAGAGCAACTTGAGCAAGTTGAGGTCTGGAGTCTTAATTTTCTCAGTTCTTTCATGCTACCGGGCTCCTCATACAGTGTGTTACTCTCTGCCATTCTCTCTCTCTCTCACACACACACACCAGGGACTACTCATCTCCACCTCACCTGTGACTTCCCACCCCAGGATGGTCTCCCTCTAATTTCAGACAGAGCAGCAGGGCCATGCTAGCCTGGTCACCTCTAATGAGCTAGACAGTGTTTCAGCTCAAACCACAATAGCTTTATTTTCCCTCAGGTAGGGTCCTCAGTAGGCAGTGTTTCAGATTTCCCTGAAATTAAATTAGAATAAAAGCCAAGGAGGAAGGCAAGCATCCCCAAGTGATGGCCAGGGCACCTCTGCCCTCCAGGGCTGCTGAGAGGCCTCCTGGCTACTCCTGCCCCTCATAAATTGGGAAGATCTGCGAGGGGGAAGTAGAGGAAACAGGGGTGGAGTGCTTGATCAATCTGACAGCCAGCAGGCCCTGTACACTCTCATGAGTGCAGGGAAGACATGGTGCCTGCCTGGAAGGAGACTGCAGCCAAGGGGAGCTCATAAGAGGAGATGAGAAAGAGAAACCCACGTGGATGCAAACTCTCACCTGCACTGGAGGAGTAAGGAGAAGGCCAATCTGCAGAGGCCATTCAAACTCCCACCACTCAGCCAAACCTCTCCCCTCCCCCTTCCAATAAGCTAACACCTGTGGGCTGGTGCATATCCCCTGAGTCAAAGTCTACAGCACATGTAGAATTAAGGAAGGCAATGGCATTGACATGCACTGTATTAATAGACCTAGGCAGAAAACAAATTTAAACAGCTTTCATAAATGAGTCCAAGCTGAGAACAGAAAGACCATGCCTAGGACACTAGTGTGTAGGAGAGGTGTCAGGGAGGGGTGAGAAGACATTGAAAAATGATTATCAAAAGTGGTTTGTATGAAGCCCCTGGTGACAGCAACCCCAGAGATGAGCTATCTGATTAAACCGAAACATGGAAACATGGCAGTAATTCCAGGAACCGGTATCACAGAAGAGAATGAGAATGAGAGTGAAGGAAAATCTGAAATATCAAGAGTGAAGAGTACGCTGCTACGTGATCGTGTTTTGCGACTGGGTGCAAAGTGAAGCCCCTGGGGGCAGAGTTCACTGGGAAGAGACCTAGGACATTGATGGATGCCATGTCAGGGAAACACTGCCCTATACTGTCTCTTGATGGTGACAGTACCTGTACTATGAAAAGAATACCAGGATCAGCCAGATCTAGCAGTGATTATCGTTTCCAAGGAAAATGAACCTAACACAAGGGTTTCCTAAGGACTCAGTCTTCACAATGTCCTGTGAATGAATTGGAGCCAGGGCAATGGGATCTCAGGCCTGACAGTATGGGTTGGTGGCTCTCCTTCAATGGTGCCCCTATTCCTCATCTAGTGAAGGAAAGTGGGGGAAATGATATTCCTACCTGTGGCAGAGTCAGTGGTCTCACCAAACATTCCATCTACTTCTCCCCTCGCCATTCCCAGCCCCTTTGCTCTTAGGGAAGGGATTTTTTGCAGTTATCTTGCAATTTTGGTTAACAGGCTTAAATGGAATTGACACATGTCAGCGAGGATGGATGTATGGAAGAGCCAGTGCAAAACCTTCTAGATGTCTCTTTCCTTGCTTTAGTCACAGATGACATTTCAAATGGAAGAGCCTCCATCCATCATCCTGAGCTCCCAAGTGAGTGTGTGAAGAATCCTCCCTTCTCCTCCCGACTCCTATCAGTAGCTGATCTGAATAGAACAGCTAGTATGAGCAAGAAGTCAATTTCTGGCACGTTAAATGAATGATAAATCATTGTTGGGTTGAGATTTTGTTACAGCAGCAGGGCCTAGCACATCTGTCTGGGAGGCAGGGTCATGGGTCCACGGTAATGATGCAGTGGAAGACGTTTATTGTACTGGGTGTTTTATCGTACTCCATTCCCCTCCTCAACCCCTACTTCAAACATAGCCCAGCCTCATCTAGGTTGGTGGTCCACCTCCCTGCCTCTGCAATGCCCCAGCACCCTATAGAACAGCATTTTGCAATTCTCCGCTGGCTTGTCTGTCTTCCTCATCATGCTGGAGCCTCTTGATGTCAGAGACTCACTGTAGTCCCAATGCCTGCCAGAGGGCTTGGCTCAAAAAATTTGTAGTTACCAAAAAATTTGTGAAAAAAGTAAAGAAAAAAGGGAAAAGTGAGCAGTCCAATCAGAAACAACTCAATATTTAATCACAGACCTAAGGAAACCTGGGTTCTATCTGGCTCCAGCTTCTGGGTGAGATGAGGAGGAAGGTGACTGAGGGGAGAGGCTACACAGGCAGGAGTCCAGGGGCCTCAAGAAAGTGCAGCCCAGCTGGGGAAAAATTAGCTGGGCCAGGAGAGGACTGACCTCTAGAGGCAAAAGGAGAAACAGCAATTCAGTGTGGTAAGGTCACAGAGGTCCCATGAGCTATTGACTTGGTTAAATCATTAGTGAGTTGGCTGTTGACGAGAAAATAACATCTCTTTTCCTCATGATTTCTAATTTATCCAAGAGCCTCTCCAGCTCTCTGGAATTTCTGTTAACACATTTAAGCATCTCAATGGTAAATTCCAAGTGTCACAGTTCTTATTAACATCTCCAGGCTGAGACCTAAGGCTGATCTTGTGTCTGGGAATCAACAAATACTCGGTGAACCCTTGTTATGGAATAGAGGCAGTGCTAGGAGCAGGGAAGGATGCAACAATAAGACATAGCTCAGTCTACCAGGGAAACAGACATACACTGCACTGTTTCATGGCCCTGCAAGGTGGGAGTGAGATACAGAACAAGCCCAGTTAACAGGCATTGGGGTGGTTCAGGAACTGGAGCCAGGCTGGGCTGGTGCTCACCCTGGAGGCTTAGGATAGGGGAGATACAGGAGGAAAAGATTTTTCTTAAGGAAAGCAAGAATCAATACCATGAAAGTCAATTTGTGTATTCAAATTCAAAGAGAAATTTTGTAGCCAAAAATGGGAGAACTACTGAAAAGTCAGAAGTCAACACAGAAGACTGGAGTAGACAGTGAGGAGCAAAGATAAAAGGAGAAAGAAGATTCAAGACGGTCCCCCCATTTTTGTTGGTCTTTAGCTGCACCTATTGTGAGTGGGTAGATTTGTTTAAAGGCTCAGGGTCTAGACGTACATCTCAGTAGTACTTTAAGCCATGACTCACAATACCCAATCCCACAGTGGATTTGCGGTCAAGAAAGTCCAGTCCAGCAATCAAGAGTAATTTCAAAGTAAGCACTTCTGTCCTGGACTAATATTTTTCAAACACCAAGAAGGACACATATAGGCCTCAGCCATTCTATTTTTTAAAGACAGGGTCTTGCTCAGTTGTCCAGGCTAGAGTGCAGTGTCGTGATCATAGCTCACTGCAGCCTCAAATTCCTGGGTTCAAGCAATCCTCCCACCTCAGCCTCCCCAATAGCTGGAACTACATGCACACCACCACACCTGGCTAATATTTTTTATATATTTTGTACAGGTGAGGTCTCACTATCTTGCTCAGGCTGGTCTCAAACTTTTGGCCTCAAGCAATCTTCCTGCCTTGGCCTCCAAAAACACTTGGATTACAGACATGAGTCACCATGCCCTGCCAATGTCAGCCATCCTGAACACACTCCCATTTTTTCTCTCATCTATTTCGTTCTTGTGCCACTGTGGCTCTGAACTTATTTTTTCCCCCAACTACCTTGAAAAACTTCATTTTCCAAGCCATACTCCCCAGGCCTTTTGCACTTTCCTCCCTCCTGCTTTCTCCAGATTCTGAGTATAAGCAGCTGGTCTGCCAAGCAGTGCCCTTTTTGGGGGGTAGAGGGCAGTCCCAGTCAGGTTGCTTATTCATGGGTAGGAGATCAGGAAGTTCTGGGAACATTTATCTCTTAAACACTTTATCCCATCATGTATAGGACAGACCACCAAATGCCTAACATGTAGCCAATGCCCAGAGGAAACCCACGCACCTGTGTGTGCAGGTGCAGACAGCATCCCCTGAGTCCTCTACGAACCCTCACAGAGATGTCCTGAGCCAGTGCTGGGGAGTGTTCCAGAAATAACATTCCATGTCCTTCTAGAGGCAAGATAAAGTCTACTGGTCCATCCGGAAATTTAGAAGACATCTCCCTGTGTCTCTGTGATGTTCCGGACTCCTAATGTAGGGTTGACCCAGTGTTCCATGGTTGGTTTCCCTCCTTGATGCTTCAACATCTTTAATCAACTTTATTAAATGCCTGTGCTTTGATGATAGGGCACACCTTAGATTTTCCAGCTACCAAATGACCCTATTTTATATCACTGCAGGCATTGAGTCACTTGAATACTTCTCAGTCCTTGAATCAATCCTGTTCGAGCCAAGTTGTTGAGAAAAAGTCCCCAGCCATTTTCCATTCATTTCTAATGTTGAATTTCCTAACATAATTGCCCAATCCTAGGGTGTCTCTGTCTTTCAGTCTTGCAGCTTGAGGAAATTGGTACCATTTCCTTACAGGTAGAATAGAGCAGGTGGGTTAATTCTCGCACGGGCAGCTACAGTATTATCTTTTTGTGAAGCATGAATCCACTCGGAATTAGTCTAATCCACACACTGCACTTGAAGTGTGAGAATGAGAATTCAAATCTGTAGCAGCAGATGAACGTATTCAATGCCCACATCAGCCACTTCCTCTCAGACTGAAGTCTCAACTCCAGGTGTTTCTGGGTAGCTGGATATTCCCACTCAACGTCTTTCTTGCTTCACACCCTGATCATCCATGCTACCATGCTGTCCTTGACTTCTTCCCTCTTAGGAACTCCATGACAGGTCTTCATCCCGCCCAGGGGCCAGAACGGAGCTTCCCTAAGCATGTCCTCCAGAACCCTAGTCCCTCCAGGTGAACTGTGAGAAAAGAGTTTCTCAGTCAGATAAATTTTGGAAAGAGCTTGGACTATAGCCCTGGCTTGGAAATTTACAAGTTGACTGTGTCTTAGTTTGGGTTCCCCACGAGCATTTACTGAGACAAAGATTCCTGTTTCCTGGAAGGCGTGGGAATGAGATCAGGAAGGAAAGCAGGGGATAAAGGATGTTTTGTGGAGCCAGTTCCCATGGTGAATAGAAGCTTCATGCTGCAGGGGAACTTTGGCAGCCCTCAGAACAAGGGCCTCAGTGTCATCCCACCCAAAGGGTGGTGTGGGAGAGCCGGGGTATTTACACACTGTTATCAGTCTGTTTTCATGATGCTGATAAAGACATACCTGAGACTGGGTAATGTATAAAGAAAAAGAGGTTTAATGGACTTACAGTTCCATGTGGCTGGGGAGGCCTCACAATCTTGGCATAGGGGTGGCAAAAGGCGAAAGCCACATCTTATATGGCAGCAGGCAAGAGAGAGAAGTTGTGCAGGGGAACTTAACTTTATAAAACCATCAGATCTCATGAGACTTATGCACAATCATGAGAACAGCATGGGAAAGACCCACCCCAATGATTGAATTACCTCCCACTGGGTCCCTCCCACAACACATGGGAATTATGGGAGCTACAATTCAAGATGAGGTTTGGGTGGGGACAGAGCCAAACCATATCACACACCAACTCCAGTCCGTCTCTGGTTGAGGGCTGCTCCTGGAGAGTTTTGATTCCTTCACACTTCTTATGGCCTGGGCAGACAAAGTGGGCTCCAAGGATCAGACAGGGCCCTCAGGTAAAGCAATGCACGTGCTGACAGTGGCAGTGGGGCTGGTGGGTACCAAAGTGGGAAGAGCCAGGGATGTGGGTGAACACTTAGCGTGACCACCAAAGCTTATTAACCCAGCATTTTCAAAGCTTATTTGACCACAAAACTTTCTTTGTTCTTTTTCAAAGAACATCAATTCATACATTGTGACAAATTTTGGATAAACCTGGTTCAGATACTTAGCAGGCAGACATATAAAACCCAAAACTGAACGTGGTGCTTATGTTATAAGTAGGATAGAAGATAAAGAAGACACTCGAAAAATGGAGGAAAGTCTACAAGGCTTTGCCAGGCAGGGGGGCAGACCAGGCCTCCTCTTCCTGGAAGCCAGTGGACAGATTTGGCTCAGTGAAAGGCAGAAAATCTATAATGACTGCCGCAGGCACCAATGGGATGGAGGGTCCTGAGCCTTCCAGTGGTGGAAGTGTTCTAGCAGCATCCTGGATTCTCTGTGTGTGCTTGGGGAAGGATTGGGGAGGGGACGTTTGATAGAAATCTACACATTCTGGCTCTGAGATTGTGTGGCTTTAAGGTCTTCATTTTGAGTCTTCCTCCAGAGTTGAAGGGCAGGAGAGGGGAAAATCCAGGGTTGTTTCTCTTGCAATTGCCAGGCTTACTTGGCATTTCCAGAATTCGCTGTCTCTCAGTTCCTGCTGGAGAGCTTCTGCCATAATTTAGTTTCTGCTTGAAGGCTCCAGCTTCTGAACTTTGGACAAAAGATGAAAGATTCCCTTCAGCTCACAAACTAAATATTTCATTTACCCACCAGCAGAACTGGGCCCCCCACTATGCATTTGCCCATTGGCTGAAGGGAAATCTCTTTTTTTCAGAACTGAGGTGGGAAGAGGGCGAGGCAGAGGAGAGGCCCATGGTCCAGAAGACTTTGCCTGATGTGGCAAAGGCCATCCTCTTCTTTCCTTCCTCTAACACATATGAAAAGTCCCACAAGAAGCATAGCCTGTGCTGAGATTCCCCGACTGTCTCAAGGCTCCAAATTGCCAAGGAGGCTTGCAATTCTTCTGGCTTTTAACTCAGAAAGTTGTGCTTTTCTGTTGATAAGAAATAATAGTTGTTCTTTGTTCAAAGAGTCAGAAAAATGAATTAGCCCCTGTGGTAGTGAAGATTTGGCTTAAATTAATCTTCCAAAGATGTGCAGAGAACATAAAAAAAATCCCAGATTAATAATGAAAAGAACTGAAGCAGTTGTCAGGGGAAAAAAATGAAAGAGAACAAGCCACTGCAATCCCCACAATCTCAGCATTATTCCCTTCCTGCTTCCTCTGTTATTCCAGACCCCGACAGAACAGTCCTGGGTCTGCACCGTGGTTCCAGCACCATTCTGCCTTCTGACGCTTCCCAGGTAAGAAGTGCCCTTTTGAATTTTAGTTCAGCCAAAGAGACACAATTCTATGCTAGCTTTAGGGGAGATTAGGAAGTGGGAAAAGAGCTGTGCTTGTCAGCTACCTGTCTTCCCTCAGATCTATTTCCTGCATTCAGTCTCTCTTTTTTAGAGTCAGGGTCTTGCTCTGTCACCCAAGCTGGAGTGCAGTGGCACAGACATAGCTTATTGTAGCCTCAAACTCCTGGGCTCAAGCAATCCTCTCACCCCAGCTTCCTTTCCTGACTAGCTGGGACTACAGGTGCATGCTATCACGCTTGGCTATTTTTTTTTTTTTTTTTTTTGTAAAGACAGGACCTCACTGTGTTGCCCAATTTGTTTCAAACTCCTGACCTCAGGCAATCCTTCTGACTCAGCCTTCTAAAGTGCTGGGATTACAGGCATGAGCCACCTATCTGGCCTCATTCCCTGTATTCTTTATCTCACTTGGTGTCATAGGAAACCATATCTCCCAGACTCCCTTGCTCCTTGGGACCAAGTGGTGTCATGGAAAATCAGACCTTCTTGGTGCTGACTATTGTCTCTGGCAGTGACTGTCCTCTCCACAGCCTCTGCTTCCAAACAGCAGCAGTTTAATATGGGGAACTGGTGACACCGGTAATGCAAGAGCCAAGAAGTCAAGCAGAGGATAGTGAGGAGAGCCCATCCCTCCCTCCATTGCCCCAGGTGCTTTCCAGCAGCCCCTGCCATGATTTTAGCTCCCCCTTGGAGGCCTGGCTCCTGGACTGTAATCCACTCCTTCCATTGTCCTTGCAGCTCATGGGTGATAGTGACTTCCTGCTCTTGCTAATTTCTGGCTCTCCTCACTATCCTCTGCTTGACTTCTTGGCTCTTGCATTACCAGTGTCACCAGTTCCCCATATTAAACTGCTGCTGTTTGGAAGTCCTGAAATGGTTTCTGCTTTTCTGACTAAAACCCAGTGAGTATAGCATTAGGATGTGGACAAAAAATCTCTATTACCCTCCATTGGCCAATGAAATGAAAAGCTGGTTCCCTTAAGTAAGTGTGCTAAACAGAAGCCAGGCTGTGGGGAACAAGGATGCGGGTCCACACCATGACCTGCAATAGCCACAGGGATCCTTAATGCCATGGCTCCCACAAACCCAATCTCTCTCATGCCTGATGAGATTGTTACGATTACTTGCTATTATTATCCAATTTTACAAATACGGAAACTGAAGCCTCAAGAGGCAAGAGATCTTTAATTTCCAAAGATCAATGTGGGGTTTGGGAACAGGCAGTTCAACTTCAGAGCTTTGCTCCTGAATACTGCACTACACTGCCTCCTTGATATATTGTGAATGTGGCCCGAAAAATAAGCACCACCCAAGGCCCTCTGTTTCTGATCTGCTTAGGCCTATCCTAGTTTTTTCAGGCTTTAAATAAAAGTTAAGCTAAAGACGAAGAAAAAACAGGCTTAATTTTTCCATCCTAAATATTATTTGACTTCTGTATTAGTCCATTTGCACATTGCTATGAAGAACTACCTGAGACTGGGTAATTTATAAAGAAAGGAGGTTTAATTGACTCACAGTTCCACAGGCTGTACAGGAAGCATGGCTGGGGAGGCCTCAGGAAACTTACAATCATGGTGGAAGGGGAAGCAAGCAAGTCTTCATATGGCAGCAGGAGAGAGAGAGAGAGTGAAGACGGAGGTGCTACACACTTTCAAACCACTAGATCTCATGAGAACTCACTCACTATCATGAGAACAGTAATGGGGAAGTCTGTCCCCGTGATTCAATTACCTCCCACCAGGCCCCTTCTCCAACATGTGGGGATTACAGTTTGACATGAAATCTCAGTGGAGACACAGAGCCAAACCATATTACCTTCTAGCCAAGATAATTCTAAATCAGACCTGCTATATAATGAAACAGCCCCAGTCCTAAATGCTTGGGCTATACTTGTGGTGACCTTTTATGGATAAAGATGCTCTCTCCAATCCTCCCCCTCTTTCACCATCTATATGAATACTCCAATGGCATTTGCAAGACTGACTGAGGTTAGGGGTGAACCCCACTCACAGAATGAAGCAAAACTCCATACTAAATGAGGGGATGGAGCCATGACTCTTGCCTCATTAGCAAATGAGTAAATATCTCTAAATGTCTCTAAACAGCTGGCAACAACTATTGAAGGAACTTCTGTCCTTCCCAAAACCTTTTAGGCCATAGACTAAAAGGCTGTGTCCCTACCCATTCCCTGGGAGCAATGCCTCGTTAAGAAAGGAACTTAGTTGTGTCCAAAAGTTTCTCACAATGACAAATTAACTAAGCTTTTTATAAACTGTGGCCTTGGGAACGAGGAGGAACTAGGTTATTCCCAGTGAGTCTGCTCCACTGATCCAGGAAGCCTGTTGTCTTGCAGGGTCCCGTCTAGAGTGACTGGAAAGGCACAATGCACCTCTTAGGGAAGAAAAGAATTTGCAAAAATCGAACCTGGGCTGATCTGATTTCTTTTTGGGGAACTGTTGTCCGGTGCTGAGACTAGAAATGCCAGAATTTGTTTCAGATTTTTATCATCATCACCATAATCACTGTCAACATCAAGATTACCATCTTTAGCCCCAAACAATATTTATTAAGTCTACTGGGTTAGTCACCTTGTTCTGGTAGCCAAATACATTTGGGTAGTTAATTAGGAAATTTGGGCCCACATCTGGACTCAGGTCAATCAATCAAACATCCGTCAAGCATTTTCTGGGTATCCGTGATGTGACAAATCACTGGCTCTAAGCCTGGCTGCACATTAGAATCATTGGGAAAGATTTAAAATATACCAATGCCTGGCTTCATTTTAGAATGATTAAATCTAAATCTCTGGTTTTGGGACCAGGCATTTGTATTTTTTATAAAGCTCCACTGGAGACTCTAATGTGCAGCCAGTGTTGAGAAGAGCTATAATAAGAAGTGTGCTAGGAACTATGGTGGGATTAAGAAAGAGTCCCATCACCTGACTTCTAGGCACCTACTGCCTAGCTAGGGAAATAAGATGCAGTTAAATAGCAATGCATTGTATGTGTTAAATAACGAAATATGACAACAATTCAAGACACCCACAATTGAAATAAGACAACAATCTTTCAAAGTAGCAGATAACTGACAGAGAGAGAGAGAGAGAGAGAGAGAGATCACTGGATGAGTGGGAGAAACAAAAAAGTTCAGAAAGTGGGGAGATGAGAGTAGGTGAGAGTATTCAGGAGTGCTTTATGGAAGAATTGGAAATTGAGAACAGACCCAAAAGACAGTCAGAGAGCTGTTGGATCACTTCAAGCAGAAACAGTTTCAATCATTCTAAAAGAGCAAATTAAACTCGCTATTTTCTGGAAGCAGCAGATAGATCAAGAATGTATTAAATGGAGCATTAGGAAGAGAGAAGATAAAAACGATGGGTTGTGGATATGCTTATTTTCCTGACTGTAGTCAGCATTTAACTATGTATTTGTATATTAAAACACTTTGTTGTACACCTTAAATATGGAAAACTATGTTTAAAAAGGTAGGTTGTGGGCTGGATTGAAAATGTCCCTGAATGCCAGCTAAGCTGCTTGGCTTCCATCTTGTAGGAGGAGGTGTTGGTTTCTGAGCAGAGGAGGAAGAAGAGGCAGAAATTTTGTTCCTTCACTGGGGGTTTATATTTACAGTCAGCCCTCAGTATATGTGAGGGAAGGGTTCCAGAACCCCCACATATTCCAAAATCCATACTTACTCAAGTCCCTGCAGTTGGCCCTATAAAACCTGAGTTTACAAAAAGTACCCCTGCCTCCACAGCGGGTTTTGCATCCTGTGAATACTGTGTTTTGGTTGAAAAAAAGATCTGCTTATAAATGAACTGTGCAGTTCAATCCCATGTTGTTCAAGGGTCAACCATATAACATAATGAAATATAGTATGGACTGGAGTGGAAGGGAAGGGCCTGGGAAAAGAGAAGGCATCTAGAAGACTATCTGTTACCTTAGGAATGAGAACCTTGAATAAAACAGTGGCTGTGTAGAAAGGGGAAGATTCAAGAGATGTTCTAGAAGAAGAGCTCCTGGCCTTCTTCTTCAGACTGAGTGGCTGATGCTGCTATTAACCGAACAAGGAAGGGCAGCCAGCCTGGTATACGGGAGGATCGAGGCTGGGGACAGCTGGCCTGAAGTTAAACCACGGCTTAGTCACCTGCTGATCCAATTAGCTTAGGCTCTCAGATTCAGTTTCCTCATCTGTACAATGGGACTTATAATATCTGCCTTGCATGCTAATTAGGAAGATTTGAAATAATATGATGCCTACCACAAGACCTTGCCCAGAGTAATAATAGCTCAGTTGATATTATTATTAATTAATTTATTTATTCATTTATTTTTTAGACAGGTTTTCACTCTTGTCACCCAGGGTGGAGGGCAGTGGTGTGATTCCAGCTCACTGCAGCCTCCATCTCTCGGACTCAGGTATTCCTCCCACCTCAGCCTACTGAGTAGCTAGGACTACAGGTGTGTACCACCACACCTGGTTAACTTTTGTACTTTTTTTTTTTTTGGTAGGGCGGATTCTGGCTATGTTGCCCAGGCTGGTCTCGAACTGCTGGGCTCAAGAGAGCCACCCATTTCAGGCTCCCAAATTGCTGGGATTACAGGCATGAGTCACAGTGCCTCTTGGGTATTATTTTTAGTATTATTATGAAACACAGGAAAAGATGTTTGAAGGGAAAGAAGTTAGGTAATAAGTTGAGTTTTAAAAGGTGAAAGATTTATACCATCTGAAGAGAAACCAGAGTATTGAGTTGAGTTTTAGACATGTTATACTTCTAGATATCTTAGGCAAAATGTCTAGTAGGCCAAAGGAAATACGGGCTCAGGATTAAAGTTAGAGCCTGAAATAAAGATGTCAGCACTGGGCACAGTGGCTCACATCTATAAAAGCCCAGCTACTCCGAAGGCTAAGGTGGGAGGATTGCTTGAGCCCAGGATTTTGAGACCAGCTTGGGCAACATAGTGAGACTCCAACTCTAAATTTAAAATAAAATAGAAGGCCGGGCATAGTGGCTCATGCCTGTAATCCCAGCACATTGGGAGGCTGAGGCAGATGGATCGCTTGAGCTCAGGAGTTCAAGACCAGCATTGGCAACATGGCAAAACCTCATTTCTACTAAAAATACAAAAAAAAAAAAAAATTAGCCGGGCATGGTTTCACAGTCCTGTGGTCCCAGCTACTTGGGAGGCTGAGGTGGGAGGATTACTTGACCCTAAGAGGCAGAGGTTGCAGTGAGCCAAGATTGTATCATGGCACTCCAGCCTGGGTGACAGAGTGAGACTCTGCCTAAAAAAAAAAAAAAAAAAGATTATAAAAATTCTACTCTAAAGATCCTGTTTTATTATTTCAAAAATAAAATTAAAAAAATGTCAGGGTTATCTACATAGAGGTGACAGCAGAAACTCAGGGAGGTGGATGATATTGCCCAGGGAAAACACATAGAGAAAGGAGAAAAGGAGTTCAAGAATGGGTTTGGGTTTGGTATCAGTCAGGACTCTGTTTATAAGTGACAGAACCCCAAATCAACCAGCTTTAGCCAAAAAATAAAAAAATAAAAATAAAAGTGACGGGGAGGGAGAAATGTTTATTGATTCAAAATAACCAAAGGTACAGACGAAAGTATACATCGTTTCATATGTGATTACCTGGTTGAATCCAGGGGGTCAAAAGATGTCATGAGGCCGGGCGCGGTGGCTCACGCCTGTAATCCCAGCACTTTGGGAGGCCAAGGCGGGCAGATCACAAGGTCAGGAGATCGAGACCATCCTGGTTAACACGGTGAAACGCCGTCATTACTAAAAACACAAAAAATTAGCCGGGCGTGATGGTGGGCGCCTATAGTCCCAGCTACTCAGGAGGCTGAGGCAGGAGAATGGCGTGAACCCAGGAGGCGGAGCTTGCAGTGAGCCGAGATTTCGCCACTGCACTCCAGCCTGGGCAACAGAGCGAGACTCCGTCTCAAAAAAAAAAAAAAAAAAAAAAAGATGTCATGAATGCCGTGAGGACTCTCCACTCTGCCTTCCCAGGATGGCTTAATTCTCAGGCACCTTCTCCCTGTGTTGCGGCAAAGATGGCCCCTGAGCTTCATTCTGTCAGTTTAGAAATCTCAGCAGAGGCCGAGCATGAGTGGCTTATGCCTATAATCCCAGCACTGTGGGAGTCCGAGGCGGGTGGATCACTTGAGACCAGGAGTTTGAGACCAGCCTGGCCAAACATGGTGAAACCCCGTCTCTACTAAAAATACAAAAACTAGCTGGGCGTGGTGGCACACACCTGTAATCCCAGCTACTCAGGAGGCTGAGGCGGAAGAATCCTTTGAACCCGGGAGGCGGAGGCTGCAGTGAGCCAAGATTGTGCCACTGCACTGGAGTCTGAGCAACAAAGAAAGACTCAGTCTCAAATAAAAAGAAGAAGAAACAAAAAAGAAAAAGAAAAGAAATTTCAGCAGAAAGAGAACATGTCTTTCCCAGCAGGCCAAAGCCCTCCTCCTTCCTACAACTTTTTTTTTTGTAAATAAAGTTTTATTGGAACACAGCCATGCCCATTTGTTTATGTTCTGTCTATGGCTGCTTTAGAGCTGCAGCCACAGAGCTGTAGTTACCATGGAGACCATATGGCCTGTAAAGTCTGAAATATTTACTATTTGGTCCTTCACAGAAAAGTGTTGCCAACCCTGGCACTAGACTCTAAGGCCATAAGAGCAGAGACTTTTGTCTGTTAAATTCACGGTTGTATCCCCAGTGCTGGAAGAATGCCTGGTAGATGGTAGGCACTCAGTAGACACTCGTAGGATGAATGAAGGGGAAGTGAACACTGGTTTGGTATAAGGGAGTGGTCCTAAACCAGAAAGGGCATCAACATTTTCAGGAGATTGGCTGGAAGGGCTCGACTAAGAGCCCAGGAGGAGAGGAGACTCGAGCAGAAGCCACGTCTCAGGAGCTCAGCAAGGACCGCAGCTCAGACAGGGTCCTGATCCCCACAGGACACCTGGAAAGAGGCTAGGGAATCTGGATGTGGAGAGGACTCCAGTGAGCTCCCCAAAAGCCGTTTCAGTGGATGCAGGCTGCTGAAAGGTGAGGGAGTGGAAACAGCTAACGTGTGCCTCATTTTGGGACTTGGGTGAAGCAAACATTCAGCAACCCCCATCAGATGGAAGGCGGACAGTCTTTTTTCACATTCAAGATTTTAGAAGTAAGGGCAGCCCATGACTGGAGGAGGCTCTGCTCTTAAAATGCCTGTGTCCCTTGGGATCTGGGCTTGAGTTAACCCGTGAGTGCCTGGACTACTCCTCCTGACATCTGTCCCTCAAACAGCTGAGAGGCACACAGCACAGAGCCCAATATCACACATAAAAACACACACAATAACCAATAAATCATCTACGTGTCTGCATCGACTAACTCACATTTCCCTTTAGGAGCCAGAGCTTTGGGCTTTTCCCAGTGGGTTTAACATCTTCTGAGTCTTTGTAATAAGCCCTGGGGGAATTGCCCTGTATGCTCTACCATAATTTAAAACAGAAAGTATAAGGGCCGTATTTCTCCCCCGCCCCCTTTTTTCCTCGCACTTAACTCAAAGTCCCCTCTGCTAACTTCATCGGAGTGTATTAATTGATGTCAAAATCACCAACTCCGTTTCAGTTGTATTTGAATCCATTTAAACATTTGCAGAGTCAATTAAAGGCAGGATCAAGAGTTAAACAGTTCTATTAAGAGTCAATTCTCTCCCAGAGGAATTCTTAACGTGCTGTTTTTTTCTGTGTGAGTCTGAAGTGAGTTCAGGTTGGTGAAGGAAGCACCCAGCAGTCTCAGCACTCACTAGACATCTACAAATCCATTTTCCCCTCCCTTCCCAGCCCTTCCAAAATAGGCCTGGTACTCCACTAGCCTTTGGTTCTGGGAAGGGAGATCGTGGAGGGACTAGATTCCCTGGGGGGGAAAGCAGTCCGGGCATAAATCCATTACCTGGGCTTTAGGTATGCAAGGACTCCCTCTGGATGTTGTTTCAAATAAGCTTTTTTTTTTTTTTGCATTTAGGTTTTTTTTTTTGAGAAAAGTTGTTTCAGCTGACATCCAAGCGTGGCATTTGAGGTTTTGTTAAGTCATTCCCTGGGAAGAGAGAAGATATTTAGCTGCTTCATAAAGGGCTCTCTCTTAAGGGTGCCATTATGATTTTCTCACCTTTGCTGGCGGCAGCTGCTTCTGGGGGTGTGATAGGAGCAGAGATGTGAACCCCTGAGTGAGGCATCCCAACCCTCACTCTTTGACGGCTGATTCTTCTCGACAAAAATCGAGTCAGAGCTGGGCCCTGGTTTCACGGGCACCCTGGACCAGAGGACTTGGGGGTGTGCAGAGAGCTCCTCCAGCTCCTACCAGCCCTCCTGTGCGCTCCCCACCTCAGGGGCCCGTTGACCGGCGTGTCTTGCCTCACCCCACACAGTGTCAGTATATGCATACGCTTGTGTGCATTCGTGTGTGCTGAAAAACCAAGAGGCTAACCTCAGCCCCTAAGAAATAAAAATCAGATCCGTGAAAGTGAGCGGGGAGGGCGGACGTGGGGGATGCTTTAGGCTCGGGAGAACGGCTGGAGACGTTTTCGGAACAGTCCTGCGTGTTCCAGCTTGTTGCCACTAGGAGCTGCTGTGGTTAGGCAGGAGTACCAAGAGCAGAGCTGTTTACAAAGAGGGAAAACGAAAAGATACAAAGCAGTGATTATTTCAGTTCGTGAATAATTTTGTTATTTCAGAGGATTTCGGGAGTGAGCTTGGCCACTACCCTCATTTTGCAAGTATGTGACTTCTTTCTTACACAGTGGCCCTGCCAGGAGGGCTCCATCAGAAAGTCCCCTCCGTTTGATCCGTAGACCTTGCGTTGACAGGTGCAGGCTGCTAGGACTGGCACAGGCTGGGCTAGGCTTCCTGCTGCATCTCCTACACAGTTCCCAGGGAGAACGAGCGCTTGTCCCGGAGAAGGCTTCCAAGGATGGATGGGTGTTGCATTCTCAGTTCCAAGTCTCCAGTAACAAAAGTGGAAGAGAACAAACTAGATTGAGGAGGCAAGGTATGATAGCACATTTCTCAGATTCTGTAATTCTCCATCAGACTAAGACCCAGATAAAGAACTGTCAGTGCTTCAATTTAATTCATCTCAGCACTTATTGAGCACCTACTATATGCAGGATATCTTACTCTGCTTCCACAGTACCTATATATACTCTCTTTGGAAGAGCTGTGCTAGAAATGTGGAGAGAGTGGTAGGGATAGGGCAGAGAGGCTTTTAGAATCAGGGTCCACAGGAGCTGGGAACATAAGAAAGGCCCGTAAATTGCATCTACTTAATTTACCAGGAAACAGAAAATGAATGGGGGAAAGAGTGAATTAAAGAGTAGGGTGCATGCTTTATTTCCTGTGGCTAAAAAAACAAGAAAACTAGAAAAATGAATCCCTGCTGAAGAGTGATTTCCTCCATCTTGCTAAAAGGTCATGGTGGCATTGTTACTCTCATTACTTTTGTCATTCTTATCTTGAACGTTTTTTGCTAGTGTGAGCAATTGACTATGAAGGCCATGCATCATTGCTTATCAGTTTAGCGCTTTTCAATCTGAAAAAAAAAAAAAAAATACAACACAAAAGCCCATTCCTACTTGATTGGAAATAGGCCTGAAATCAGCAGCATTAATAATAGCGTCTTCATGCCGCACCATTTTGGCCTGGACTCTGGCACCCATAGTTTGGCGCTTCAGGCTCCAGGAGAGGATGTGCACTTTTTGTGAGGGCAGAATCCAGGCAGGACTTCTGCATTCACTGTCTGCAGCTTTCCCCCGGGAGTAGACAACGCTGAAAGAAAAACAAACAACTTGGAACCATCACCACTAGATTCTCCTCATGCGGCCAGGCAGCCCTGATCTGGGCAAGCTTTTGTGTCTTGCTCCCCAAAGATGGTAGAGGATTTCAGAACACAGAGTCAAAGTCAGGACCTGTCTGTCAAGCAATAGGAGAGTAGTCTGGGACATGCTTACTTGTTTCTGAAGCCCATGAATATGAGGAGACTTCTTTTTCTCTCTTTAACCTCCATGAATATGAGGAGACTTCTTTTTCTCTCTTTAACCTCCATGAATATGAGGAGACTTCTTTTTCTGTCTTTAACCTCCATAGTGATGCTGCAATAAGCATTAGAGGAAATGGGTGGAATGAGTCTGATTCATTATCTGGCACACAGTAGGTGCTCAACAAATATGATTCCCTACTCCTTGCTTCCCTGTGGACTTGCATTTCCCTAACCAGAAGCTGTCAGTTCAGTGAGCTCAAGTGCTGCCCTGTGGCTCTGGCTCTCTGGCAAGGCCAGTGTAGTCAGCTCAAGGGGCTGGAGGGCAAATTCCTTGGGCTCTCCAGGGCCAAATAGGGGAGCAGCCTCATGAGGAATGTGAAAATCTGGAAGAAAAGCTGATAACCAGAGAAATAAACTGAATGGAGAGGCTGTGGGAGTATGAAAGACTTCATTTTGCTGAGAGTAACAGCACGGGGCTTTAAGTGTCTTATGGATTCTGCATGAGTTATGTATTTTCTGCCTGTAAAGCATTTGACAGGTTTTAAATGCATCAAACTGAGCAGATTTGTTGTGAAATGCAGTAAACATATGCTGAGTATTTTAGTAGAATCATAGCCACCAGGAATGCTTTTTCTTCTTGTGTGAAAATACAAAGAGAAATACCTCCCCTTCTTTTGATCAGTTCCCAGCACAGAGATCTCTGGATTTACATAAATATAAAGATGAGTCTGTATGTCTGTGAAGGAGTTCAGGAAATGCCACCTCCAAATCTGATGCTTTGGTATTTCTGATTACTTTGAACTGAAGGCACTTGGGGAACAGAAGATTTGGGCTTTCTCTGAGCTCCCTTGATGCGCCTAAAGACTGATTCCCCAAAAGGAACTCAACTGTCATGGATCTTCTCCCTGGGAATCTTAGCAACCAGTGAAGATTAGATTGGACCACAGGAGATAAGATAGGAGATTGGTGCCACACCCAGACTCTCACCTGCTCTTCTGAGGGCTGCTCTGAGACAACTTTTACTGAGAGATCTCTTAGCTGCATAAAAACACAACCTTTATTCAACACACATTTCTTCCCTTCACCCTCCCATGGCTTTTCTCCACCAACCCTTAGAAACCCCAGCCCCTATTCCTTTCTATAGCTCAGGATATTATATAAGCGTCAATCATCTGGCCCTTCTTCAAGTCACATATGTCTGTGGGACTCTGTGCATCATATGTAATTGAATATAGTTTTTGTTTTGTTAATCTGTCTTATGTCAATTTAATTAGCAGCCCAGCCAAGGAACCTAGAAGAGTGAAGGGAGCCATTTTCACTCTCCTACATCTGGAAATCATACCCTACCAGATTTCTCAACCTTGTCTTTTTTATGGAAGGCTCAGCACTTAGGGACTCTTAGAAATGGAAGCAACCTGAAATGATTATTGACGTGAAAGGGTGGTCCGTGAACAGCAGCATCCACACTGCCTGCAAGCCCACTGGCAATGCAGAATCTCAGCTTCACTGCAGACCTACTGAATCAGAATCTGCCTTTCAACCAGATCTCCAGATAATTCAAGAGCGTAATCAAGAATGAGAAGTGGTCTTGTCCTTCAGCTCTGACCAATCCCTCTCACTTCCCCTGAAAGACAGCCAGCTCTCCGAAACTTTCCTTCTCATCAGCTGTCACAGAGCTTTCTGAAGCAGTGTGTATTGTCAGCCCTCTCTTCTCCAAGCAAAGCAATTAACACACTCACTCAACAAATGTGTGTGGGGTGCTCACTGTGTGTTATGTGTCCATGGGGAGGAGCGATACATGTGTGAGGACCCCCACACTGTGGCCCATTCTGTCCGTTCTCCTAACTTCAGGTGTCTCAGCCAGTTCTTGGAATGACATGGCTTCCAGACCCCTTTATCATTGTCCTTCAGCTCATCCATGTTGTCAGAAATAATTCTTTAATATTATTTCATTCAAAAACATATTTGACTGAATAATTTTGAATGGATATTTGAATAAGTCCCCCTTAAAGTCTAGCACTCAGACAGGACCCTATATTTCCAAAGTTGCCTGAAAAAATGAGTAATTGAGGGGGAATTTTACTTTTGTGGTCTGGATAGAATCGCCTGGGTGTCTCAAGTGTGAACACCATCTCTATCTCTAACTAACTATCTGTGGTGAGTGGGGTGGGCATCTTCATCATGAAATGAGGCCCTTGGAGTGCATCACTAAGGTCCCTGGTGTTCCACATTTTATTTCTGACGCTGAAAGGAAGGAACAAGAAATGCTGCCACACTGCACTCCTCAGCCCCTCTGTCCTTCCTTTCCACCAGTTACCAAGCCTCCCATGTCAGGGACATCCCTCGGCCCTGGAGATTCAGCAGTGACATGAGCAAGGATGCAGATTCCATTCTAAAAAGAAAAGACTGAAAACAGAGGAACCCATAAGCAAGCATCTTGACCTGCACCATTCTGGCCCACTCAGATGGAAACCACCTTTGCAAGAATTGTAACAGTAAGAAAATTATGGCAGTAAAAGAGATATGACCTAACCCACCTTCCATCTTGCCTTTCCCTTAATTATTGCTGGGCTTTTGGGCTGAGCTAACTTTTGAAGACATTTAGGTTCTAGTTTAAATGATAATAGCCCTTCCCCCAAACTCGACTCCCTCTATAAAGCTAATGAAAGGCCATGGGGCTATGGGGGTGGAGAGGAGCCTGATTCTGCTAAGGTGCAGACATAGATTGCCAGCCATTCCTGCAGATAACACCACTATTGTAGATTGGCCTTTTGAGGTAGCTTTTCAGATTTTTTGAATGTCTGACACCTATGGCTCCAACCCGACCCACTGACCCCACTCCTGTGGCCCCACCCAGAAGCAATTCAGCATGCGGGAGGACAGCTTCTATCCCCGCAACCCCATATGATTTCATCTCTGACCCAGCCAATCAGCAGCAAGCACTCGTTGCCTGGCCGCCCTTACCTTTTCTCCCAAACTGCCTTTGAAAAACCCCTAACTATGGGCCTTCAGGGAGATTGATTTGAGTAATAACTCCGTCTCCCACGTGGTATAACCGGCCTCCTGTCAATTAAACTCTTTCTTTACTGCAATGCCATGGTCTCTAATTGTGCAGTGAGGAGGAAGAACCTGTTGGGTGGTTACCAGATGGAGTGTTATTGGAAAGGGAATGAACCGGAGGAAAATGAAACCACCTTAAGCAAAATTATGACTGAGACAGTGAAAGAGATCTAATTTAACTGAATCCATCTTGCTTCTAACTGTCCTTGTTCATTCCTGGGTGTAGGCTGAACTAGCTTTGGGAGAAACTTAGCTTAGTTTATAGTTTAAACAAAGATGGTAACAGCCCTTCCCCGAAGCAGACCTCCTTCTTGCCTGGGGATTAGACTGCCTTTGTAGGACTAACATTAGCCACAAGATTAGAAATTATGGTTTAGAAGTCATGCAACTGGAGGCTACAAGATTCTGACCCTCCCTAAACTGCTCCTAAGATCAGTGCTTGAGATATTTTACAGACCCTGCACTTGATGGATCAGCTGGCCCCACCCAGATAATAAACTGGCTCATCTGATCTTGTGGCCTCCATCCAGGAACTGACTCAGCGTTAGAAGACAGCTTCAACTCCCTATGATTTCATCTCTGACCAATCAGCACTCCCGGCTCACTGGCTTTTCCCTACCCACCAAGTTATCCTTAAAAACTCTGCTCCCTGAAAGGTTAGAGAGACTTATTTGAGTAATAATAAAACTCTGGTCTCCCGCACAGCCGGCTCTGTGTGAATTACTCTCTCTGTATTGCAATTTCCCTGTCTTGATGAATTGGCTCTGTCTAGGCAGTGAGCAAAGTGAACCCCTTGGGCAGTTACAAAAGGGCAGGAGGTGAGACAGAAAAATAGGGTCTGGAGGCAGGGAGCGTAACGCCAACTCACACTTCAGCTATAACAGGAAATATCCTCTCCATAGAGCATACAGCAAGTAAACGACTTTGTAACTTTACTTCATCCTCTTCATTTACATAGGGCATACCCCAAATCGAGGGTATCTAAACTCTAAAAAATTCTGTAACAGAGCCTTTGAGCCCCTATGCTCAGACCCGCTCCCACACTGTGGAGTGTACTTTCATTGTCAATAAATCCCTTCATTCCTTCCTTGCTTTGTTTGTATGTTTTCTCCAATTCTTTGTTCAGGATGCCAAGAACCTGGACACCCTCCACCAGTAACAGAGGGAAGGGTTTGCTTCTTCTCTTGCTGTGGCCCTACCCATTGTGCTTTCTCAGCTCTGTTTTGCAAGCAGTCTTCTTAAGAAGGAGGGAATGAATAAAGTAAAATAAAAACTTTTTGGTTTCTACTAGACTCTTTCACTTACCACCAACTTCCACAATGAGCAACCGTGTTCCCTTTCTTCTGCTGTAAGAGTATTAGCAGTAGTGAATACAGGTCTGCAGCAACTCCATTCTTGCCTCCTCAGAGGAAAGAATTTGTCTGAGGGGCATAAGGCAGAGTGAAGGACTGAGGCAAGTTTTAGAGCAGACATGAAAGTTTATTTAAAAAGATTTAGAGCAGGAATTAAAGGAAGTAAAGTACACTTGGAAGAGGGACAAGTGGGTGACTTGAGAGATCAAGTGTGAGGTTTGACCTTTGACTTGGGGTTTCATACACTGGCATGCTTTGGGGGTCTTGCATCTCTTGTCCTCTGATTCTTCCCTTGGAGCAGGCTGTCCACATGCACAGCGGCCTGCCAGCACTTGGGAGGGGCCACATGCACAGTATGTTTACTGAAGTGCACATGCTCACTTGAGGCATCCTTCCCTTAACAGATGAGTGTTCCTAGAGGAAGGTCATATACCAGGTAATCTCCACCATTTGCCTCTTAATGCACATGCTTGAGTCCACTCACCCAACTCCTGAGATCTTATCAGGAAGCTGCTGATCATCAGCTTCAGGTGTTTTCTATCTATTGGGAGACTGCCTCTCCCTGATGCTGGCTGTGACTAATGATTATTTTAGAGAGACAGTTTAATAACTACCTGACCATCACCTGATGGTCAGCTGACATTCCTGGTGGAGGGGCTCCCTTCTGCCCTGTTTATGTCCTCCTAACTACCTACTCTAACAAAAAGAGTAAAAGGAGGAGAGAAGCAGCATCAGGGAGGCAGCCGCCCTCCACCTACGGAGGTAAAGTTTGACTCGTGAGCAGGAAAGAGCCCCTTGGAAGTGGGCTCCAAGGTGGGGTTTACAGAGGCTTGCCTGCCGGGCTGCTCCGGTGAGCACTCTGGAAGAAAAGCTCTGCCATCAAGTGGAAGATGCATGCTGATGGGCAGCCGCAGGAGTGGACATTCTGCCCCCCATACAGAGTCCAAGGGTGAAAGCTTCATGATTAACTCTCAGACATTTCCTAGGCAGGTGCTTCCAAGCATCTCTTTGCCACAATAGCAGTGAGAATTGGAGGGTAGCCTTTCTACAGGGAGCCTGCCACTCTGCTGATGCAGTGAAGTTTTTGCAGGAGGAAATGACATCTTGAATGAGCTTTGTGGTAGAGATGCATCTCTGGAATGTTCCTATACAAAGCCTGTGTCCCTAGGCAACCCCAGCTTAATGCAACCTTTAGACCCAGGATCCTTCAGGCTTGGCCTGTCTTAGTCTGTTCCTGCTGCCATAGAAAAATACCACAGATGGAGTAATTCATAAATGATAAAAGTTTATTTCTTCATCCGTCTCCAAAAGCTAGGAAGTCTGAAGCCAAGGTGCCGGCAGATTCAGTGCTCTCTCTGCTTCCTTGTTGCTGTGTTCTCCAGAGAGGATGAATGCTGTGTCCTCACTTGGCGGAAGGGACGGAATGACCAGCCAGCTCTCTGAAGCCTCTTTATAAAGGCATTAATCCCATTCACAAGGATGGAGCCCTCATGTCTAATCATCTCCCACCATCACTTTGGGATTTAAGTTCCAATGTGAATTTTGGATGGAGGCATACATTAAAATCTTAGCAGCCACCAATCCACCATCCTGGAGGCTCCAAGAGCTTCTCATGTGATTCACTGATGACTGCTGTGCACCTGCCAAATTCAGGATCTGCTCACCTGTAGCTGCATGGTCCAGGGAGGAAGGGAGGATCTATTCCTCTCTGCCCCCTTCCTAATTCCTTGGCTGTCCATTAGGGCCTTAATGACTAAGTATAGGGCTGGAGCTTTGGAAAGATTATGAGTCTGCCAAACCCCTTTGCATCAGTTAGGGTTCTGGGCTATGTGTGACAGAAAGCAACTTTAGTCTCTTTATATAAATGAGGATATAACAGGCAGGAGCTGTTCTACCACAAAAGAGGATGCCATGGCCCCTACAGCCTGCACCATTGCTATGATGAATGACCATTTGCATTTTTGCTTTTAGCATTTCCTCAACATTCAAAGTCTGTGGGGAAGACACCTCTCCCAACTATCCTGGGATGGGTTTGGCTCCCTTCATCTCTGCAGTAAAAGTGAACATCTAAAATTATTTTGCACCAAGATTACCCACAGTGGGAAGAGAAAGGAGATAATTCCCCAGTGGGAAAGTGACAGGCTATTAGGGAAAGGGATGGATGCTAGGTAACCAGAGATGATGGAGGGCCACTACCTAGCTGGCCCCAGCCTCCACCTTGCAAAAGGCAACCAAAAGAAGCACACAGTGGAAGGTGTCTAAACTCCCCAGTTTCATCTTGTTTGACTTTTTTTCTTTTATTGTCTTTTGACTGTAATAGAGGCAGCATCACATCGAAAAATCCCCCTGGATTAGCAGGTACCACCAGCCCTGCATCTCCCAGCCTGGTGCCTTCTTCTGTGAAATGGGGTGAGTCCTGTCAACTCCACAGAGTTGCTGAGAGACTGAATGAGGAAACAGGTGTGGACATTCTTGAAGAGCAAAGCACATCCTGCAATTGAGAGATATGAAGCTTGCTCTGAATGGGCCAGCTGTGCCTGTTCACCAGCTTTTAATTTCCTCCCACCCTCACTGCCTTTTCATTTGCTTTCACTCTGATTTATTTGTTTAGTTTCACCCTGCTTTATTCCCCAGAGGGTTTGGCTTTCAGGTGGCAGGGTTTCCTAGTTAGTTCCCTGGCAGGACTGTTTGTGCTCACTTCCTGGCCTCTGGGATTTCATGGGGGCTTTTGTCCTTCTCCTTTGCATTCTATGTGCAGCTGCTCCAAGAGCTGGGACAAATGTGGGGGTGACCTTCTGGTGGGCAGCCTTTTTCCGGCACCCACAAAGGACCAGTCCAGGGGATCCTTTCCTCCTGCGGAGTCAGTGCCCACCCTAACACATGGTCCCACTCTCCCTCCTCTTTTCTCTCCTTCCCTTCGTCCTCCTTCCCCTCCCCTTCCTCCTGTTCCTTTCCCTTCTCCTCTTCTTCCTCCTCTTTCTCCCCTTCCTCTCCCTCCTCCTGCTTCTCCTCCTTCTTTCCCTCTCCCTCCTCCCCTTTCTCTCTTCCCCCTACTCCTCCTCCATTCCCTCCCTCTCCACTCCCTCCTCCTGCTTCCCCTCCTCTTCCCTCTCTCTCCCCCTCCTCCGCCTCCTTCTCCTCCTCCTAAATGCAGCTACGTTTGGACCCCTGCAATCCAGCCGGCTAAGATGCTGACAGCACCTCTGTCCTCTGTGGTCACAGGGGCTGGATGTTACACTCCTTCCCAATCTATTGCCTTCCAATACCATGCCCTTCTGATGTCACAGTAGCAGAGATTCTCCACAGGAGAGAACCATGGAAAAGCAACACTCCTGAGTCCTTTTGAAAAGATCACCCAACAACAAAATTCAGCCACTTAAAAGAGGAGTCCAGATAAAGAACTAATGGTGGAGAAGCCACAGGAAAGGGGCAGGTTCTGAGCATTGGAGCCACACAAATATCAACCAGGACTAAATAAATTGGAAATTATAATCACAGACTAACTTGTGAATGTCATAAACCTTGAAAACTTAAAAAAACCAACAAAAGTAGAGAGAGGTAGTGCTAATTTCCATATCTTCCATAGAGTGAAATGTATAAACATTATTTTAAATTGATATACATAGCTAAAAATGTGACTTCAACATTTTCCAGTTTTCATTGTCATTATCATATTATTTATTTTTATTTTTATTATTTTTTGAGATGAGGTTTTGCTCTGTTGCCCAAGCTGGAGTACAGTGGTGCCATCATGGCTCACTGCAGGCCTGACCTCCCAAGCTCAAGGGATCCTCCCATCTCAGCCTCCCGACTAGCTGGGACTACAGGCATGCACCACCATGTCTGGCTAATTTTATTGTATTTTGTAGAGACAGAGTTTCTCCATGTTGCTCAGGCTGGTCTCAAACTCCTGAGCTCAAGCAATCAATCCAAATCAGCCTCCCAAACTGCTGGGATTACAGGCATGATGCCCAACTCATTAGCATTTTAAGCTAAGAGCGATCTTTTAGCAATTAATACCTCTCGTGGTTTAGGAAATTTTACTTGAAATTCATAAATATTTTCAGTTTAATAACCATTTTTTTCCTAAATTCAAGTAAAATCAAATTAAATTTATTTTTAAAAATAGTATGCATCACCTACTTCAGAGAAATGTATTTTAGTTGATTCATCTGCCCTCCTATCTGTATATATGCAAAAGCAAAAGAGGTGTTTGGAGTGATATTCTTGCAACTTTTGAAGTAGTCACATTATTTTAATGATCTCTATTTCTGGGGGCTAGATTCAGGGTAACTCTTTTACTTTCTTCCTCATAGATTTGGCATTGCTTAAAATCTTTATAATAAACACAAACTATTAAAAATATAATCATTACTCTCAAAAAAGCATTCATCCAATAGAAGAGAACTCTGGGTTAATTGGAAAATCTGCTATATGAATGAATAATTTAACATGGATTCTTAGGTAACATGCATAATTATTCATGTTTACATAGACTATTTGAATATATCTAGAAATCCTGCTGACTTATAACTCAGACGCATATTTTTTAAGTTTAAAGATTTCCAATTTGGGAGTTCCTCCTTCTGCTAATGGATGGTAGTGTCATTGTTACAGTATGACATTTGGGGTTCACTGATCTATGCTGGGGAGCAGATCTGGGGTTAAAGTTGGGGCAGAAGGGGTAAGAATGAAATCTCTGTGTTAAAAGCAAATGAATGTATTATAATCGGTGCTGCCAGAGTGCAGCATAAAGGAAACAGGCAATGAATTAATGATGTGGTAGAGCAGCTGCACAGAAAGGTTCCTGTTAGAGTGACAGCAAGCCTAACATTGTGACTTAAGGCCCTGTTTTTATGCCACGACCACCTCCAATTTGGGCTTGATATAGTGACAGCCCCATGCTTTAAGACTCTCGCTTGTTCAAGGTATTTTTCCCCAGGTGGCAATTTCTCTGCTCTCAATTCAGGGAGAGTGAACGAAGAGCAAGTGGGTTTTGGGAAAAGGCTAGGTCTGTGAAAGTCAGAGTGGTAATACACTGCTTTTCCTAATTCCCAGCCCTTACTAAGAAAAACACTGGAGAAAATTGATAATGTGGTACCCTCTATAAAAGCAGGCAGTTTTAAATTTTAATTGACCTGGAAAAAGTACATTTCTACAAATTTATGCCACCATTCTGCCCCAAGCCCAGACATTGCTGCCACCAAAGCACTGATGTTTAACCAGGGACTTTAGATTTAAGCTGTAAAGCAGGGAACAAATGATCCACATTTGCTGTCCATTTCTAGTAAAACCATGGGAAACTTTTGAAATTGCTTGCCAGAAAAATATCAGGGAATGCATGTATATATAATTACCCATGGAGAAATATGGGGCATTATTTTGTGTGTATTTTAATATAAGTTATACTGTAAATAAGCATATAAATGCATATAAAAAGGTCTGTAAATCCTGCCTCATAACAATGGTGGCCTTAGGCAAAAGGAGGGGACCATGGTTAGGCCTAGGGAGAAAAGGGATCTTAGCAAAGAGACATTTGTGATGTTCTCACCTCTATCCTCTCTCTCTCTCTCTTTTCCTTCCTTTTGTTCTTCTTTTTAAAAGACACATAGTCATACTTTACCTCCACAACTAAAAATTACTTTTAAAGATTTCAGCATAATACTCTGCAAAAAAATCTAATTAAGCCCAGTTATACACTTCATGATTGCTCAGTCAAATTGCTTCTTTGGTTGTTTTAAAAACTGATTTCTGCAGAGTAGCTATGTTTTGTGATGCAGCTGATCCCATGTTGTCACTGGGATGAATGTAAATGTCAAAGAGATGGTGTTTTCATCTGATATTTTTACCTGAATAAATATTACTTGCAGCTGAAAAAAGCAAAGATTCTGTTCATGAGTGGCACACAGTAGTCACTCAACAAAATGCTGAATGCATGAAATGGATGGATGGATGGATGGATGGTAAATTGATGATAAATGATTGAATGGTGAATGAACGGATGGTGGATAAATGGATGTATGGTGGATCAATGGATGGATGATGGATGGTGAATGGATGGATGTATAGTGGATCAATGAATGGATGATGGGTGGATGATGAATAGATGGATGGATGGTGAATGGATGGATGGATGGATAATGAATGGATGGATCGATGATGGATGGTGAATGGGTGGATGGATGGACGGTGAATGGGTGGATGGATGGATGGTGGATGGATGGATGGATGAGGGATCAATGGAAAGATGGTGGAATCAATGGATGGATGGATGAGTGGTGAATGGATGGCTGGATGGTGGATCAGTGGATGAATGGTGGATCAATGGATGGATGGTGGAATCAGTGGATAGATGGATGGATGAATCAATGGATGGATGGATGATGAATGGATTGGTGGTGAATGGGTGGATGGATGATGGATCAATGGATGAATGGATGGATGATGAATGGATAGATAGATGGTGGAATTAACGGACAGATGGATGGATGGATGGTGGGTCAATGGATGGATAGTGGATGAATGGATGAATTAATCTGGTGTGAGAGATAATTGCTGTTAGATTAAGGATTACCTTGAGCACAAGTTGTATAAATTTTTTTAAAAAAAGAAAGTTGAAACTCATTCTCACTTACTTTTGGCCAATAGCTGGATTTGATATAGGCAATACTTTTTGCCTTTAGAAAATCAGCACAATGAGGAGTTGAACAAGATGATCTTAGTCTAATACAAGCTGAAGCTAAGATTTTGTAGGGGTGCAACAAGGGAGCAACAAACTGTTTTCTTCTTTCTAAACAAAATGAGGGGAAAACATACAAATAAACACTGAAATCATTTAGAATTGTAGTGGGATGATTACACAAGGCACAGGGAGAACAATGGTGCCCAGAGGGGCAGCAAAACGGTCAGGAAAACTGAATTCGCTGCATAAATATGGGTTGTTATTCTGAAAGGGAGAGCTAAAGGAAACAGACAGTCACTGGCAGCCAAGTCTGCTCTCCACCTCAAATACGATAATGGAACCAATAATCCCATAAAAAGAGGCAAGAGACTCATCTTCTCATGGGCACTCAGTGAAATGGGAATGAAGAGAGCCATTTTTGCTTGACTGGCGTGATGTCTTTTCCTCAATGACCACCTCCTGCTCCCTTGCCTTCCACTTCCCAGCTCAGGGTCACCGCCCTCTCCTCTTTACAGTGGCTGCTTATATTTTGGCAGCTTCAGATGTGGAGAAAAATAAAGACTGACTGTGTAATTTAAAACTTTCATCCTGTGTTTGCATCGCCAACCCCCCTGTCCCAACAGACGGTCCCCATCCCACCTACAGGGGGACCCAGTCCTCACCCAGCTGACTGTTCACCTGAAGGTCTGGTGTCACCAAATCTGTGCACCTATTCATTTGCTTCAGGAACAATTATTATCTTGTCCTTTATTTTTCTGAGTTTTATATTTCTTCAGGGTTGCTATTTAGCTTGCAGTAATTACTCCAGTGGCAAAGCTGTGCCATCCCTATCTTTTAGGAAATTGTTTGGTTTTTCTTATTTCATGACTTCATGATTTTCCAGAGGCTGCTTTACAAACACAGTCTCTTCTTTGAGTTCTAGAAAGCTTTCAGCAGGCCTCTTGCCAAAAATCATCTCCTGCCTTATGCAGGAAAGAATCTCTCAGGCCACAGTGGGAAAAGCTTGGAGTTTTATGGAGCCTGAGGCTTTCCAGGAGCTGCTGGGCATTAGCACAAAGGGAACATCTGGAAATTAATGGGCACAGGAGAGAAATGGGTTTGCCTATTTCATACAACCATCTACAGACGGCAGACTGAGGCTCTGGGTGGAAAGAAGGAAGGAGGAAGAAACGAAGCCCCTCTCGCTGCCTTCCCGATCTCTCCCCACACAAAGGCTGGCAGTGATTGACTTTTTACATGTCATATACACATCTCTGCTTAAAACGCATGCTGTCAAATGTGTTTTTCTGCGCCTTGAAAAATTCTGTCAAATGCCATAAGCCATTCTGTCAAGAAAATTCTGTTTTTAATGACTGGATCCTTTGCCTTGGCTATTTTGTCTTCAAAGCATTAACCTTCACTGGCTGTTGGCCAAATGTGAAGGAGGAAACGCATGCTCTAGTTGGTCTTCCCAATGACTGACTGTGCTGTTTGGCAACACACTAAGCCGCAGGTCTCAAACCTGTGGGGGCCAGGCAGGTGACATAAATGAGCAAAACAGGCTGGATGGGAACTTTGGCAAAGTGGACTGTCACTGTCCCACCTACAGGGGGATCCCAGTCCTCAGCACTGGCTGACAGTTGACCTGAAGGTCTGGTGTCGCCGAATCTGTGCATCTGTTCATTTGCTTCAGGAACAGTCATTATCTTGTCCTTTGTTTTTCTCTGAGTTTTCTATTTTTTCAGGGTGGCTGTTTAGCTTGCAGTAATTACTACAGCAGCAAAGCTGTGCCATCCGCCATCTTATAGGGAATTATTATTATTATTATTATTATTATTATTATTATTTTTTAATTTCATGACTTTAAAATGTGATTTGCTGGAGGCTCCCCCTTCACAATAACTTGTTTAAGAACAGGCACTTAACCCAGGCTGAACCAATCCTAATACTTTATCCTCCTGGCCATAGTGATTGATCCAGCCCCTGGGCGTGCAACCTGTTCAGTATTCTTTCCTGTTTTTCTCTTTCTTTTTCTTTGTTAATTGGAGCTTGAGAGCAAGAGCCTCATTTTCACTGTAAGGCTGGGAGGGTCAGCTAAGGAGTAATTGATGACCCTGACTTCAGCCTTCAGGAAGAAGCCAGCCTCAGGGTTCTAGGGGACACAAAGAGATCACAGATAAAGTCCTGAGGTCACTCAAGTTTCCAGCTTCAATAGTTTCAGAGAGACTTCCTGTTCTTTTCAAGCTTTGGAAACAAACTCCTCCTTTCTGCCTATTTTGAGTTGAGCTTCTGTTACTTGTGACTCAAAAAAGCTTGACAGATGTGGACTCCGGAGCCAAACTACAACTTGGGTTCAATCTGCATCTGACACTGGTTCACTGTGCAATCTTCAGAAGGTTCATTAGCCTCTCTGTCTCAGTGTCCTCATCTGTAAAGTGGGAACAATAATAGAACCTACCTGATATAGTTCGGATATCTGTCTCCACCCAAATCTCATGTTGAAATGTAATCCTCAATATTGGAGGTGGAGCCTTGTGGGAGGTGTTTGGATTATGGGGCCAGATTCCTCATGAAAGGCTTGGGCCATCCCTCGGTAATAAGTGAGCTCTGGCTCTGAATTCACACATGATCTCGTGGTTTGAAAGTGTGTGGCATGGCTGGATGTGGTGGCACACACCTACAATCCCAGCTACTCGGGAGGCTGAGACAGGAGAATTGCTTGAATCCAGGAGGTGGAGGTTGCAGTGAGCAGAGGTCACGCCATTGGACTCCAGCCTGGGTGACAGAGTGAGACTCTGTCTAAAAAAAAAAAAGAGGCCGGGCACGGTAACTCACACCTGTAATCCCAGTACTTTGGGAGGCCGAGGCAGGTGGATCACCTGAGATCAGGAGTTTGAAACCAGCCTGGCCAACATGGTGAAACCCCGTCTCTACTAAAAATATAAAAATTAGCTGGTCATGGTGGTGGGCGCCTGTAATCCCAGCCACCCAGGAGGCTGAGGCAGGAGGCAGGAGAATCGTTTGAACCCAGGATGCAGAGGTTGCAGTGAGCCGGGATGGTGCCATCGCACTCTAGCCTGGGCAACAGACTGAGACTCCATCTAAAAAAAAAAGAAAAAAAAAAACAGAAAAGAAAGTGTGTGGCACCTCTCCCCACTCTCTCTCTTGCTCCTGCTTGGTCATGTGACATGCCTGCTCCCCCTTCACCTTCTGCCATGATTGTAACTTTCCTGAAACCCCCCAAGAAGCTGAGCAGATGCCAGCACCATGCTTCCTGTAAAGCTGTGGAATCACAAGCCAATTAAACCTCTTTTCTTTACAAAGTGCTCAGGCTCAGGTGTATCTTTATAGCAATGCAAGAACTTCCTAATACACTACCTTGTAAGGATGCTATGAGGATTAAAAGAATCAATACATATAAAGCACACAAAACATGTATTGTCATCAAAGTGTGAGTGGCAAAAAATGGTTACACACCCCAGGACAAGGTACCTGTCTGCGACTGAAGAGCCACTTCTGCTCAAAGACAATTTGAAACCTAAAAGGTAATTCCTCTTCTATCAGTTTTTCACCCTCGGAGAGGAATAGTAACTCCACATCAGAAAGATGTTTCTCTTTTCCTTTCCCAAAGAGAAAGAAAAAAGAACTTTATAAAATCAAATTCTTGTTTCATCAAGAAATTAAAAGACAAAATTAGACAGGCAGTCCAGAATGAGGTAGAATTCATCAATATTCTGAGAGGGATAGAAAGTTGAAGAGATAGTAGAGTCATTATAATACATTTAAACACCCACCACAAAGAGAAATTACTAATGGGTGAATGTAGGTATAATTTAATGCTTGCGTTTTTGAGAAAAATCCAAAAATGACAGGTCTGTAATTTTGACTTCAGTAGAGGAGGTAATGGAAATACTGTTCAGGCTTGGAGAAGTAGAGTGCTATGAAAGTTATTACTTAATTAGGGATTGTAAGCACAGATTCAAACGAGGGAAGAATTTTCATTGTGTTTGCAGTAGGTTTGTTGGCATTGCAAAGAAATGAAGAGGCAGCCGGGAAGTGAGCTAACAACTTCTCCAAGTGGGACTACCTGAAATCCAGTTCAGGGTGAGAATCTAGAGCCCTGTGCCCAAGGAAACCTTCCCTGCAAGCTGCCTTTATCATCTAGCGCCCTTGGTGCTGGTCTCAGCAGAAACAATGACATCTTCAAAACTAGGAAGGAAAAGGACAAAACTGAGCAGTGATTTTCATGTTTTAGGAAACGAACTGAAAAGGAAGAGATTAAATGAATGTCGAAGGGCTTGTAGTTTTGATAGGACAATCAGGATCTATTATTAAAGCATCAGGTTGAGGCTGCGGAGCCAGGAAGTGATGTTGCCCTTCCTGGGGGTCTGTAAGAAGAGACGTCATGACTGTCCAGCAGACAATGCCAGAAACGTTGGGGAGATGATACACTTAGGATGGAATTTATGGCTATTTTGCCCACTGTCTCCACAACACAACACATCACTGTGAGTTATATTGACATTAACAATATAACTCAAACGTGGGTTTTGGTTGTCACAGAAGGTTTTGTCACTAAATCCCTTTAAAGAGAAATGAGGATTTCATGCAAAATTCATGATGTCTGGGAAGCCCTCTTCATTAAAATGGTGGGAAACAGCATAGAAGGCTAGGAAGCGGCTGGTTGACATCACTATTTTTCCAAGAGTGGGCTTTTAAAAAGGGCTTTAAAAATGGTTATTTCCAGTCCAGACGTTTTCTCGCATTTTCTCTCAGAGGATTAGAAAAAGGGTGGCTCACCAGCCCCAAATTTTATTTCATTCACTCTTAGCTGAAAAGGGAAAGTAAATCATACACTGTGTATTCCATGGGTCAGTCTAATTGGCACCATGACAACCTGGTCTGTCCACAGACCATGGGGTCCCACGCCCAGAAGTATTTTTAGGTTGAAAGACAGCAATCTTTTCCCTCTTTTATTATTATTTTTTAACTGATACATAATAATTGTACATATTTATGGGGTAGAGTATGACATTTCAATACATGTATACAATGTGTAATGATCAAATCAAGGTAATTAGTATCTCTGTCACTTCAAATATTAATCTTTTTTGTGTTTGGAACATTCAGAATCTGCTCTTGTAGTTATTTGAAAGAAAACTATTGTTAACTATAGTCACACTACAACGCTATAGAACACTGTAACTCATTTCTCCTATCTAGCTGTAATTTTGTATGTGTTAACCAATGTTTAGCTACACCTCTGCCACTTCCCAACCTCTGGTAACCAGTATTCTACTCTCTACTTTTACGAGATCAACTTTTTTGGCTTCTGCATAGGAGTGAGAATATGCAGTATTTGTCTTTCCCAGTTTGTTTCACTTAATATCATGAATAAAGGTTCACCTATGTTGCCATGAATGACAGGATTTCATTGTTTTTATGGCTGAATAGTATTCCATTGTGTATATATACCACATTACTCATTCACCTGTTGATGGGCACTTAGGTCGATTCTATATCTTGGCCACTGTCAACAGTGCTGTAACAAACATGGGAGTGCAGGGAACTCTTTGATGTACTGATTTCCTTTCCTTCAGATATACACCTAGCAATAGGACTGCTGGATCATATAGTAGTTCTATTTTTAGTGTGTGAGGACCCTCCATACCATTTTCCATAATGGCTGTGCTAACTAATTTACATTCCCACCAACACTGTGTAAGAGTTCCTTTTTGTCTGTATCCTCAGCAGCATTTGTTATTTGTTTGTCTTTTTGAGAATAGCCGTTCTAATTGGGGTGAGATGATGTCTCATTGTGGTTTTGGTTTGCATTTACCTGATGATTAGTGATGTTGAGCATTTTTTAACACACCTGTTGGCCATTTGTATGTCTTCTTTTGATAGAAGTCTATTCAGCTCATTTGCCCATTTTTAAATCAGATTATTTGTTTTTTCTGTTGAGTTGTTTGAGTTCTGGATTTTAATCCCTTGTCAGATGAGTCATTTGTGAATATCATCTCCCATTCTACTGTTGTCCCTTCACGCTGTTGATTGTTTTCTTTGCTGTGAAGAAGCTTTTTTAGCTTAATATAATCCCACTCATCTGTTTTTTCTTTTGTTGCCTGTGCTTTTAAGGTCTTTTTCATAAGACCTTTGCCCAGACCAATGTCCTAGAACATTTTCCCTGTGTTTTCTTCTAGTTAGTTCATAGTTTCAAGTCTTACATTTAAGTTTAGTCCATTTTGATTTGCTTTTTGTATATAGTGAGAGAAAGGAGTCTAGTTTCATTATTCCTCATCTAGATGTCCAGTTTTCCCAGTATCATTTATTGAAAAGACTGCCCTTTCCCCAGTGGATGTTCTTAGCACCTTTGTTGAAAATCAATTAGCTGTAAATACATGGATTTATTTCTGGGTTCTCTATTCTGCTCCATTGGTCTATGTGTCTGTTTTTATACCAATATCATACTGTTTTGGTTACCATAGCTTTGGGGTGAATTTTGAAGTCAGGTAATGTGATGCCTCCAGCTTTGTTCTTTTTGCTCGGGATTGCTTTGGCTATTTGGGGTCTTTTGTGTTTCTGTATGAATTTTAGAATTGTGTTTGCTATTTCTGTAAAGAATATCATTGGTATTTTGATAGGGATTGCATTGAATCTGTAGATTGCATTTGGTAGCAGAATTATTTTCATAATATTTATTCTTGGAATTTATAAACATGGGATGTAATTTTTTTTTCTTTTTGCCAAGGACACCAATCTTAATTCAGAGAATAGTTGTGTCTCTTTTTAGTGTCTGAATGGTCATACCTTTGCATAGTTGTCCATTTAACTTTCAGGTCATGCCCACAGGAGGTGGCCTGGTGCAGAGAAGCAGAATTGTTTGAATCAGATGATGTGGATTCTTGTTTCAACCCTGGCTCTGATTTTGGTGACCTTAGGCAAGTCATTTTCCTCTCTAAGCCAGTTTCCTTTCCTGTAAACTTAAGGGAAATAAAGAGTGGTTGGCCTGTAATGTCTTTTTCAGATTACAGTTCTATAAATAATTCCTTTCTATGGTAGAAAGAGAAGTTGTATTGTGAATCATATGGAAGTATGTTTGGGAGAAAGCACATTTAATAATGAATGAAATGTGGACTAAGAAGGCCGGAGAGAGCCACACCAGCACCAGGACTGCTGAAGACCAGGCAGCAGGGGTAGAACGTGGTTCTGGGGATCTTGGAGGCAGGGAAAGGAGTCTTGAAAAGCAAAGTGGCTAGAAAAAAAATCAAGAGAAAGAGGAGTAGAGTCGAGGCAGACAGTATGTGAGTTCTACATCAAGATAAGCCCTGAGTTTTGTTTTTCAAAGCCAAGTTTTAGATTTACCTCCTTGAAGTTTTTCCAGACAAGTCCCACCTAACAATATTCTAGAAAGGTCGGGCTTCTCTCAGAAACTATCAGTGGCTCCTCATGGCCTGGAGAAGACTCTAAAATCCACATCTAGTTTCCAAAATTTGTTTACTACCTATCTTTCCAGACTCCTCTCTGACCTGCCTTTGTCAAGAGCTGAAGGCTTCATCCTTTCTGGACTGCTCCTGAACCTTCTCTCCTGTTTATTCTTTCCATAAAGCCCTTCAGCTTCCCCTCTGCTGGGGGAAACATTGTCATTTATCAAGACTATTAGGCCTCATAGGATTTTCAGGAGCCTGTGACAATGTTTGGGACCTGCAGTGAAGGAGGTAGAAATAATCAACTCCAAAATATGAAAATTGCAGAATCCAAATAATAATATTTAAAAAAAAATCATAAAAATGTTTTTGACAATAAAACATTTAGTTAATTTGGGCACTGGACGTATTTTAATATGATTACTATGTCTTGGAGTGGGGTCTTCAAAGGAAATAGTGCATGGGGCCTAGAGGTGTCTCATGTGAGAAGGCCCTTGCTGAGACTTAGCATTGAAGTCTCTCTTTCCATATTGCTTCTTTGTTTTGGGGCTATATCTATCACAGCACTAATCTAACTCTGCCTTGTGTCAAAGTGGCCAGTGTCCACTGTTGCCTTCTCTGCTAGACCAGAAGTGTCTTAAAGGCCAGAATCCTACTGTGTAGGGGTCCAAATTAGCAGCCCATAGGCCAATAGACAGGTGTTTCAAATAATGAGATTTCACCAAATGCCCAGGTTTCTGACTTCCTGTAAAAGTTCAGATGATCTGGCTCCACCAGTCATTCATGCTTTTGCACCAGGTAACAGGTGACTGGACTTGAGTAGGCGGAGCACGCAGCCTCCCATTTGCCCAGCTTTCCTGTACTCACCTCAGTCATTTGTGTCAACATAAGTCTGGGATCCTTCTGTCTTACACTTTTGGTGTGGATCCTCCTCCTCTTCATACCTAGCACAGTGTCTTGCAGAGTGCTCGTGCTTAACATGTATTTGTTGAGTAAATAGGGTTTGGAGCTTGATGTCCCTGGAATACATTGTCAGAATCAGACTTCAAGTTGCACAAAGCAAACTTTTAGCTATTTACTGATAGCATGACTCTATTTTCCCTTTTCAGCTGGCTGAGGGAGAGAACCTAATGACAGGCTATGTGGCTTCTAATTGGATCATTTTACTGAAAATGATCACAAGAGTAGCAAATTATATCTGTATGATGGATCTTCAGCATTACCAATTTTTTTTGTCAAATTTGCAGGCAAATTTTTGTCTTAACTCCAAAATGATGTATCCGAAGATTTGTTAATGTGAGAGCATCAGATGCGATGGAAATCCATCATGAAACATAAACTGAAAGCAAGATGAATGTGTATCATCGAGTGCTTCCATTTTTCTTTTATCAAACAAAATTAGCCTTCCCCCATAAACTGATTAAAAAATATCCTTTACTAGATGAGATATTCAGCTGAAAGGAGTGCTAGAGCAGCCTACATATTGTTGATCAGAGATCTGAGAGCTATCATTTCAGAAAACTGACATTTCAAATTTGCCCCTGAGAACCAAGCTATGGAGGTCAGGTTTGAGAAACATGCTCAAAAACATGTTATGCCATAGTCTCAGCTGTGAAATTTAAGGTGATATTTTCAGTGAAATGGCTAGTCTATGTCAATGTGAGTGAGTATCTCAACTTTCCAACCAGACTGTAAGCAGCATGTGAATAGAAGCTGTCTCTCATCCTTCAGTCTGTTTTCACTTTCCTGCCATAGTGCCTTGTGCATAACTGGTGCCTAAGTACTTATAATTACTTGGTTGATAAACACACCCAACTAAATTGCCCTTAAATGCAACAAACCTTTTTGCAACCCTCTTAGGAAAGAGGGTTTGCTGCATTTAAGGGCAAATTGGAAAAGTAGCAAGCTCTGAAATATGGGAAGGCCACAGAAAAGTGAGTAGATCTATAAGGAGACCCTTTGTCATTAATAATTCATGCAGGGAGAAAATTAGAATAAGAAAAAACCTGCTCTCACTGCTGTGGGTACATTTCTATAGTCATGCAATGGAAATACTGCCAGCTTGGTAATGAGAAATGGGATTTATACATGGGCTGATTGCATCAGATCAAATGTAGTTGTTCCATTTAGAGATACAGTTTGACCTTTGGAATACTCAAATCAAGGAAATGATGAACTAGGATATAATAGATATCTGCTATAGTCTTACTTCAAAAATCAAGAACATACCCAGTATTGTCTTTTAAGCATGATATGTGTTTCCACTCCTTGACCAAATAGTCATTGAAACCAATAGTCATTGAGGCCAAGATCAGTGAATGAACATGGCAGATTAGATTATTCTTGAAAAATGTTTCCTCTCGCCTACATTATTCAATCAATCTTTATGGGAGGAATAAACTTCCCCACTCCTTGACTTTGGGCTGGGCCATGTAACTTGCTTTGGCCAATGATAGTGGATTCTTGAGGTATGTTTGAGTGGTGGGTATTACCCACTTGCACTCTGGCCATAACGTGAGAAGAATATGCTCTGGGTGGCCAATGACCCTTCAGTCTGGGGCCTGGGCTGAGACCAGTGAAGCGGGAGCACCCTAGCGATGTGCACATATGTGAGTGGGCATATATTTAGGGGCAATTTGTTACACAGCAATAACTGACTGATACAGTGCCCTGCCCAAGTTCAAACAGCTAGTGGTGGAGTTGTTCTATGTGTACTGGGTGACATGAAGTTTCCCAGCATCTCAATTCTCCATCTTACAGAGGGAGGAGGCACACATGGAACTGGGAAATACTGTCCTCAGTGATCCAGCCAGTGATTGGATAGAGACAGGGGCAGCTATGGGTGTTGATTTTAGAATTCTATAACTGGACTTCCATCACACAACTATGCTCAGAAAGAGAGCCCACCTACACTGCTTTGAAAAATTCTATCATCAAAGATCTACATGAACAAACTAATTACAGACCCCAAAGCTCTCTTCCTCTCTCTCTCTGCCTAACCCTCCCTCTACACCCATCTCTACCCTCTCCCTCTCTGCCTCCCTTTCCCCATCCTTCATTTTAGATATGCAGGCAGTGTGGTACAATTGACTGAGCACTGGATAAAGTGTCGAGAACATGGTTCTGGTGCTGATTCTGCCACCATCCCTCTGAAACTTCAGCTAAGTTACTTCACCTCTCTGAGCTTCCTTTTTCTCATCAGTAAAACAGAGTTGATAATAACCTACCCCACAGAGGCATAAAGGGATTTATGAAAGAACAGTCCTCAAGTGCTCATGACAGTGTCTGGCTCAAGCATTGCCTCTGGGGAGAGGCAGATATCTCTTCCTTTCACAGCCTCCTGTAGCAGAAAAGGTTACATATTCTTCCCCTTTGCCAGGTAAAAATGTGCAGAGCCAGCAGATCCTAGCATCTTCCTGTCAAGAAAACTGGCATGTAGCAACCTTCCTGGCTGAGCAAAACAGGTAGCCAGGGTCCTGTGTTTCTTCTCTACGAGTCCTGTGTTCTTCTAAAGACTCTTGAGGAGGTTATTTGTGTTAGAAAAGTAGCACCACTTATTTTCCAATCTGGCACTTTGACTTCCCTACCTGTATCCCACATCAGGCCCTGCTAGGTTTTATTTCTGGAGCCTCAGTGTGGCTTCAACCTCCCAAATCACCTTCATTTAGCAAAAGGGTGCCCTACACAACTCTCACTCTATGCTTAGCCTGTGGAAGAGACAGAAGGGTCTCTGTCTTGTTCTCCAAGAACTCACGGTCTTCCTGGGGAAAAGACTTCCAGTAGGAAATGCTCCTTTATTCAACAGGTATTTATTGAGCATCTACTACATGCCAGGCTCAGTGCCAGTTCTGGGGCTTTTATAGCAAATGAAATGGATGGTTGTGGAGACATTCTGTCTGCAGCATAGCTGTCCACTAGAAACATAATGTGAGTCACATATGCGATTTTAAGTTTTCGAGTAGCTATCTTTAAAAAGTAAAAACAAACAGGCGAAATTAATTTTAATGACATATTTTGTTTAACCCAATACATCCCAAATGTTATCATTTTAATACTAAAATGATAATCAAGTGATCAAGATTTTTATATTCCTTTTTCTTACTAACTCTTTGAAATCAGGTGTGTAATTTGCACTCACAGCACATCTCAATTCGACTGGCCGCAGTGCAAGTGCTTAGCAGCCACACGTAGCCAGTGGCTACTACGTTGCACAGTACAAGTCTAGAGAAATAGGTGAGCCCTGGGAATCAAGGTGCACCTGCCTGCAGAGAGGAATGACAAGGGTAGGAAGGGCAGCTGACACCAGAGAGGCACCAGGGGCAGCAGGCGGGGCCGGATATTGAAGATGGGAGCTTGAGAAAGATGGCAGAAGCACCAGCAGATGAATCCCACTGCAGTTCCAGGAGTCAGCTCAGCCAGGCTGATGGGGAGTATGAGGAGGAGCGGTGCTGGGTGAACCAGAGGTGCTGGCAGGAGGCTGACATGAGAAATTCTCACTCTAGAATGGCACAAATTATCCCAGCCACAGAAGCATTCTGAAGGGAGAAAAAACTGCTGTGGGTTTCGTGAACTCAACACGGAGTTTGGCCTCTAAATATCGATTGAGTCATTTATTTATTCATGTACAAATATTGATTGAATAGCTACTATGTGTACTATGTGAACAGGGACTATGAATACAGTAGTGGATGGGATGGTCCAGGTCCCTTTGCCATGGAAATCCATTATATTGGGGGAAGGTAAACAATAAACGAGCAATAAATAAACAAGACTGTATCTAATTATGGTAAGTGTACGATGTGGCGGAGGAGAAATGGCAAAATGACAGGCTTGGGAGGATAGTGCACACAGTTTAGGTTGGGTGGTAAGCCAGGCTATATCCATTTACCCCTGTGGACCGACTCGTTGTTTTTTTTTCTGCCTTGTCCTGTGTCCTAAAAGGTTGGCCTATGTGAAGTGCACATTAGAGATTAAGTAGCCACGAGGACTGCGTGCCACATGGTATCCTACACTGGATCCTGGAAGAGGAAAAGAAAATCCAAAGAAAAGTCTGTAATTTAGTTACTAATATTGCATCAATGTTGATTTCTTAGTTTTGATCTTTGTACTGTGGTTACACAAGACGTTAATGTTAGGGGAGGTTGGATGAAGGGTAGGTAGAAACTGTGCTATCTTTTTAACTCATTAAGTCCAAAATTATTTCAAAATAAAAAGTTTTTAAAAGTGCATAAAATACATGTAAATTCATGTAACAGCAAGAAATTTGCATTTAAGCATACTCATAGGACAATATTACTAAATCAAAGGAAAATTTTAATAGCATCATTATTACACTACAGGATATGGTGTTTAAAATCCACCTGTCCCAGCAAGATTGCTTTGGTGCAGAAATCAAACTAAGTACTTGCTCAGAGCTCCTCTTTCTACCAACACACCTTTCAACACAGAGGCAGAGGGATGAATCCACCCACATACACCTTCCCCACTATATTCGCAGTGAGTTTCAGGAGCTCAAGTTTGGCCTCTCTGGGCCTCAGTGGTTGCATATGTAAAGTGGGAGATTGGACTGTGGGATCTTCAAGGCCCTCTGGATCCGAGACTCCCAACGCAGAGGGCAGATTTGCTGGATGAGAATGATATCCCAAAGCCACTGGGGCCCAGTGGAAACAGCTAGAAACCTTGTTCTGTTTATGGCGTTGGAGGATAGTTCTGGTGGGAGGCAATACTAACAACAACAGCTCTGAGGATGCCAAACACTTCTTGAACTCTTGCTGTGTGCTGGGCACTCCTCTAAGGACTTGCCATGTTTTAACTCATTGAATCCTCACCACAACTATCATCATCAGCCTCTTCATTTTATAAATGAGAATGCTGAGGCCCAGAGATGTAAAGGGAGTTGCCTGGGGTTCCATGGCCCATGAGCTGTATTGCTAGCCCTTGACCTCTGTGTTTTGCAAGGGGCACAGGTTGTCCTATGCCTGGAAGAAGCAGGGATGGGGCCAGGACAAAGATGATGGAGTCCAGGTGAGGGTTTCCCTCTCAGATTTGGGCAGAACCTGCCTCCTATTGCAAAATGGGCACAGGGCATGTCAGCTGGTTTCTGCCTCCTCTGTATGCAGGGCCCCAGGGGCCTGAGTCCCAGCAATCAGAGGAAGGAGCACTTTAGCAACTTGCTCCCTCCAGGAGCAATTCCCTTCCAGCTGCTGGTCATGGGGAATCAGTCTCTCATGTGGATTCTCTCCTGCCCTCTCCTGGTCTTCTCCCAGCCTGGCTGTTTATGGATGGTGTGTGCTCACGTGTGCACACAGTTCATTTATTTTGTTTCCTCTATTGGTTTTACAAAAATTACAGACTGATAAATGCACATTGTAAAAATAATTCAAACAGCATAGAAATGTATAATGGATGAAGTGAAAACACCACCCTCCTCCTTCCCCCATGCCTCTATGCCCTTCCTTGAATCTCATTCTGGGGTAGTCACTGCAAGCAGGCATTTTCTGAGAATGTGGCATCAAGAGTTTTTTACATCAAATACAGGCCCCTTGAGAACAAGGACTGTGTCTGTATTGTTCGCTGTTGCATTCTTGGGAGAGGGCCTGGCATCAGTAGATGGCCAATCCTGTTTATTGATGTTGAATGAATAAATGAATGATTTCTTATGAAACCTATTTTTTCCATGAAACAAAATAAACATTGTATGGCCCTGCTCCATATCTTTTTTTGGGACAGTCAAGCATTTCATAATTCAGACATACCTTAACATATTTAACACTCTCCTTCTTAATAAATGCTTAATGTATTTAACACTCTCCTTCATTATAAATGCTTAATAAATGCATTGTGTGGTGTTTTGATTACAAATGTGATGCAATGAGCCCTCTTTTACATGTGTCTCAGAATGCACAAATGAGTACTTTAGTAAGGGGGATTTTCTGAGTCAGAGGGTACATACAGTTTAAATTTTGTCCTGGACATGTTAAAGGACCTTGTAGGAGCTGGACAGAGGGCATGGGGAGTGGCAGGGTTTTCGAGGCCACAACCCACTCCCCACCCCGGCCCCAAAAGAGTTAAATGAACATCCTTTCTGCTCAGGCTTGGGTTAGGGCTTATAAGGACAGCAAGTTTCTCCTTCAGGGCTGTAGCCAACAAAACCCACCTTGGCAGCCTGCAGGGGGCTAAGGGTCAAGATGAGGGTCTTTCTGTCTGTACATTTGGAATTCTTTCTCGTAACGCTTACTCCAAGGACTTGTGATTTTCAAAATATCTTCACTTGCATTAGCTTCTCTGGATCTTACGATCCCATGAGGCAGGCTGGAAAGATAAAGTCTTCCCCTTTTTAGAGGAGTTAATCACAGCCCAAGGTCACACATTTGTCACACTCATCAGGAGGAGTAAAAGCAACTATACTCAATGAGTAGGGGGAAGACAATCAGTATTGAACCTAGAAAGACTTTTTAAGGGTGAAAATATCCTTAGGGTATGTAATATGTGTCTTGTCTTAGAAGGAAAAGAGAGTAAAACTTACCTGGTGTCAAAACTGCAATGTTATTTTGGCCCCCAAATGAGGGTCTCCAAACACCTGAAGGTAGTGCATGACTGGAGAATAGATATCAGGACAGAGAAATGAGGCAGCAGAGACACCGATAAGAAACGAATGTCCTTTGATTCTTAGCTTGGAGCTTAGGACAGTTCAAGTATTGCCTCACCTAAAAAGATCACTAATGGTTTGAAATTTATTCAATTTTGTTTGGGTTGGTTCTCAATACAGTTCAGTCCATTCATTTACTTGTACTGGTTGGAGGGTTTGATAACAAGATCAGCAGCCACAACAATAAAAATACCTCCTGAAACGACACCTTTTTTGACTGATGGCTCTTTGGAAAACCCTTCTCTCATTCCCCATCCAATAGGACTCATCAATCAACCCTAGGGTTTTACAGAAGCGGCCCACAAAGAGGCCCCCGCTCTTGTGCTGACCTGCTGGTTGGTAAGTCCAGAGCCACAACAGCCCTCTGGCCACCATGCACAGGAAAGCTCCCCGAAGATGAGGACCATGTGATGGAAAGCAGGCTGGGAGACGGAGAGAGCCTCTGAATCCAGCTGTTCCTGAAGCCAAACTATCCCTGGACTTTCCAGCTAAGAGAGTCAATGCATCCCTCTTTATGTTTAATCTAGCTTGTTGCCCACCACTGAAGGATTCCTCATTAAGAAATTGGATTTTCTTTAATAACAAAATAGATAAGAGGAGGAGTTTTGAAACTAATTGAGGATGCCTTTAAAAAGGAAAGACTGAGACACGAGGATCAGTTGAGGCCAGGAGTTAGGGACCAGCCTGGACAACATAGTGAGAACCTGTCTCTAAAACAAACAAAAAAATTTTTTTTTAATTAGCCAGGTGTGGTGGCACGCTCCTCTAGTCCCAGTTACTTGTGAGCAAAGAATGAATGAGCTCATTTATTCACGTATTAGATATGAACCTTGGACTGATTGCTGCCTCAGTAAAATGTGGGGTTAGGAGATGCTCTCCAATCTTCTATCAGAAATAAAACATACACCTACTCTGGGGGAATTTAAGTGGAATTTGTATACATGTATTAGAGTAGGTTCCCACTAAATGCTAGACACTATTGGTCTTGTTGGAATCAGGCAGGTCTGTGCATAGACCCAGACTTGGTCTGTAACGTACCTCTAGGTCACCTTACTCTTCAGATGTGTCTCTTATTTATGCTTCCCTGTGCATGTGTGCGTGACATGCATTCACTTATCTATTCACTTGTTCGTGCTCATTCAACAACACATTTGTGAGTATGGGCCATGCCCCAGGTCTCCCTTTTAGGATCTGGGAGTCCAGTGTAGGAAGTCTGAGAATTCAAGTTGCACTCTGTTCTGGTTATGTGAGTGTGAGTTTGATTAGATAGGTGCCAGGGATGTGCCCAGGTGATCAGAGGAGGGCTGTTAGCCACATGGGAAGCAAGGAAAACACTCTGTCCAGGCCATCATCATCTTTTCCCTGGGCTGTTACATACCCCAGTCTTTCCCTTTCCAATCAATCCTCTGTGTTCCTACATTACTTTTCTGAGATGCAACTCTGAGCATTATTTATCCACATACCTCGTAAAGTGCCACATTGCCTCCAGGACAACACAGGCCTGCTAGCCTCTCCCTTCATGTTCCCTACTCTCTGAGCACACTGTGTACTATGGTTTGAATGTGTCCCCTCCAAAATTCAGGTATTGAAACTTAATTGCCGATGTAAAGATATTAAGAAGTAGAGCCCTTAAGAGGTGATTAAGTCATGATGATCTCCTCATGAATGAGATTAAGCCCCCTATAAAAGAGGCTTCATGCAGCCCTGGCTCTCTTGCCCTTCTGCCTTCTGCCATGTAAGGACACAGCACTCCTTCCCTCTGGAGTACACAACAAGAAGGCCCTCACCAGACGCCAAATGCTGGTACCTTGATCTTGGACTTCCCAGCCTCTAGAACTGTGAGAAATAATTTTTTTTCTTTTTTTTTTCTGTTGCTTATTTAAAACAAATAAAGGATGTTATACTGGGACACAAAATGTTAAGCATAAATAGAATATTAGTTGTGTTTTTCTCTGATAATTTTTTATGGGAGTATAATTTATATATAGTAACATTTACAGATCTTTTTTTTTTATTTTTAAATTTTTATTTCAATAATTTTTGGGGAACAGGTGGTGTTTGGTTGCATGCAAAAGTTATTTAGTGGGGATTTCTGAGATTTTGGTGCACCCATCACCTGAGCAGTGTACACTGTACCCAATGTGCAGTCTTTCTTTTTTTTTTTTTATTATACTTTAGGTTTTAGGGTACATGTGCACAATGTGCAGGTTTGTTACATATGTATCCATGTGCCATGTTGATTTCCTGCACCCATTAACTCATCATATAGCATTAGGTATATCTCCTAATGCTGTCCCTCCCCCTCCCTCCACCCCACAACGGTCCCCGGAGTGTGATGTTCTCCTTCCTGTGTCCATGAGTTCTCATTGTTCAATTCCCACCTATGAGTGAGAACATGCGGTGTTTGGTTTTTTGTCCTTGCGATAGTTTACTGAGAATGATGTTTTCCAGTTTCATCCATGTCCCTACAAAGGACACGAACTCATCATTTTTTATGGCTGCATAGTA
>NW_026652281.1:83471620-83550972 GCF_009828535.3 Hylobates moloch
GAGAGATCAGCTGTTAGTCTGATGGGCTTCCCTTTGTGGGTAACCCGACCTTTCTCTCTGGCTGCCCTTAACATTTTTTCCTTCATTTCAACTTTGGTGAATCTGACAATTATGTGTCTTGGAGTTGCTCTTCTCGAGGAGTATCTTTGTGGCGTTCTCTGTATTTCCTGAATCTGAATGTTGGCCTGCCTTGCTAGATTGGGGAAGTTCTCCTGGATAATATCTTGCAGAGTGTTTTCCAACTTGGTTCCATTCTCCCCATCATTTTCAGGTACACCAATCAGACGTAGGTTTGGTCTTTTCACATAGTCCCAAATTTCTTGGAGGCTTTGTTCATTTCTTTTTATTCTTTTTTCTCTAAACTTCCCTTCTCTCTTCATTTCATTCAGTTCATCTTCCATCAGCGATACCCTTTCTTCCAGTTGATCGCATCTGCTACTGAGGCTTCTGCAATCTTTGCGTAGTTCTCGAAACTTGGCTTTCAGCTCCATCAGCTCCTTTAAGCCCTTCTCTCCATTGGTTATTCTAGTTATCCAATCTTCTAATTTTTTTCAAAGTTTTTAACTTCTTTGCTATTGTTTTGAATTTCCTCTCGTAGCTCAGAGTAGTTTGATCGTCTGAAGCCTTCTTCTCTCAACTCGTCAAAGTCATCCTCCATCCAGCTTTGTTCCGTTGCTGGTGAGGAACTGCGTTCCTTTTGAGGAGGAGAGGTGCTCTCCTTTTTAGAGTTGCCAGTTTTTCTGCTCTGTTTTTTCCCCATCTTTGTGGTTTTATCTACTTTTTGTCTTTGATGATGGTGATGTACAGCTGGGTTTTTGGTGTGGATGTCCTTTCTGTTTGTTAGTTTTCCTTCTACCAGACAGGACCCTCAACTGCAGGTCTGTTGGAGTTTACTAGAGGTCCACTCCAGACCCTGTTTAGCTGGGTGTCAGCAGCGGTGGCTGCAGAACAGCGGATTTTCGTGAGACCACAAATTCAGCTGTCTGACAGTTCCTCTGGTAGTTTTGTCTCAGAGGAGTACCCGGCTGAATGAGGTGTCAGTCTGTCCCTACTGGGGGGGTGCCTCCCACTTAGGCTGCTCAGGGGTGAGGGACCCACTTTAGGAGGCAGTCTGTCAGTTCTCAGATCTCCAGCTGCGTGCTGGGAGAACCACTACTCTCTTCAAAGCTGTCAGTCAGGCAGGGACATTTAAGTCTGTGGAGGTTCCTGCTGAGTTTTTGTTTCTCTGTGCCCTGCCCCCAGAGGTGGAGCCTACAGAGGCAGGCAGGCCTCCTTGAGCTGTGGTGGGCTCCACCCAGTTCGGGCTTCCTGGCTGCTTTGTTTACCTAAGCAAGCCTGGGCAATGGCGGGCGCCCCTCCCCCAGCCTCACTGCTGCCTTGCAGCTTGACCTCAGACTGCTGTGCTAGCAATCAGCGAGACTCCGTGGGCATAGGACCCTCTGAGCCAGGTGCAGGACACAATCTCCTAGTGTGCCGTTTTCCAGGCCCGTTGGAAAAGCGCAGTATTAGGATGGGACTGACCCGATATCCCAGGTGCCGTCTGTTTTCCCTTTCTTTGACTAGGAAAGGGAACTCCCTGACCCCTTGCGCTTCCCGAGTGAGGCAATGCCTCACCCTGCTTCGGCTCGTGCGCAGTACACTTCACCAACTGTCCTGCACCCACTGTTAGGCACTCCCTAGTGAGATGTAACCAGTACCTCAAGCAGAAATGCAGAAATCACCCATCTTCTGTGTCGCTGGGGCTGGGAGCTGGAGACCAGAGCTGTTCCTATTCGGCCATCTTGGCTCCACCTTTTTTCCCAATACATTTACAGATCTTAAGCATGCAGTTCAATGCATGCACACCTCTACCAAGACAGAACAGTACCATCACCCAAGGGAGATCCTTTGCACCCCTTCCTAGTCAACTCCTCCCCATCTCCCACCTTAGTGATAACCACTGTTGTGATTTCTTTTACCATAGACTAGTTTTGTCTCTTCTAGTATTTGAAACCAACGCCCTGCTTTGTGTCTGGCTTCTTTCACTCAGCACGATGTTCTGAATCTCATCCACATGCATGCAAATAACACCTAACATTTTTGAATACTCCTGGTGCACCAGGCACAATATTCAAGTTACATATCTTTGTAATAATCCCATGATGTGTTTTTAATATCCTCATTTTGCAGCTGAGGAAATGGAGACCTAGAGACGCTAAGTCACTTGCTCAGAGTAGTATGGCTAGTAAGTTAATCATCATGATTTTAGCTCAAGTGTCTGTCTCCAGAGCCTGAGGCCTGAAGGAACCTTCTGCTTCTGTCTCCTGCACTGGGCATGTCAAACACTGAGGCAGGTGAGACATCATTAAACATCTCTCCCAGGTCTGTCTTCAGCCTCCATACACTCCTTCTCATTCTGTTTTTGCTCTCCTTGTACCTGGGCTAAAATCTCATCTTCTATTCTCCTCTTGAAGGTGTCACCTTCACCCACCCTCCACTCCATGAGCTCTGGGGAGAAAAAATAGAGCCCACAAGGGTGCCATGCCTGCCCAGAGAGTTACCACTCTGTCTCCGCTCTCTGAATGATGACTGTGTGCAAAGCCTGACCCATAAATATGGTTACATTTCTCGGCCTGTCTACAGAAACAAAGATTATCTACAGCTATAAAAAAGGGTAGGGTGAAGTTAAAAAAAATACAACTGCCACCCAGATAACCCAAACTAAACAAAAGCCTTTTCCATCTCAGATGACACCTGATTCAAAATGGAATGCTTTGGAGGGTGTGAAGCTGTTAGTCGTGTCTTACAGATGAGTCCCAGAGCTACGCCAGCTGCACATGTAGCTGAGCCTATCACATCCAGTCGACATTGGCCTTGAGGTCACTGGGTGGCCGGTATTACAGAGCGTGATGAAGAATGGGTACAACTGCATCTGTTTAGAGTCTTCTGGGCTTCCTTCTACACCCAGTCCACACCAAACTCCTTGAGATCAAGGCCAGGAGAGACCCATGTGGTTTCTTCAGGAAGCAGGTAGGGGTACGAAGAGACCAGGCAGCTGTGGACAAATGAGATGGGAGGGTAACAGGGTAGGACAACAGCTCCTATTTTGGCCATGAAGGACATAGCGCATTTCCTGGCTGTGCCATCTCGAGAAAGTTGCTTAACCTCTCTGTGCCATCGTTTCCCCCTCTGTAAAATAGGGATCATAATAGGACATATCGGATTGTCATGAGAAATAACTGAGCTAATATCACATACTTAGCACAGTTTCTTGTGGATGATACATACTTAATCCATGTTTATTATGTTGTTGGGAACATTCTAGACTGGGAGCTGTCAACGTAGATTCTCATCTTGGGTCAGCCACTTACTTGCTGTGTGCCCCTGAGCAAGTGACTTTCCCTTCCTGGGTCTCAATTTTGTCCCTATCTGAGAAGACAGAGAGCCATTCCAGCTCAGATATTGTCCTCTTTGTGCTGATTGGAAGGACAGCATTCAAGCAAGCTCTGCTGGCTCTCCTCCCTGCCCTCCCCACTGCTGGAACCTGCCTGAAGGTGTCAGCAACCTCTTTGCATCTCAAGATGGAACCTGGAACAGCTCTGAGCCCAGTTCAGAAAAACCATATTCTCCCAGATGGAAAACGCATCTGTTGGCTGCCTCCCTGAAGATGATGCTTTCAGTCAAATTGTCCAAATCCTTGCTCGGCCACTGACCAGGCGCTTGACCTTGGGCTGGCTGCTTAACTTCTCTGAGCCCCAGATTCCTCTTCTGTAAAGTGGGCGTGATAGTAACAGCTGTCTCATATAGTTGTTGGGAGGAGTAAATGTGTTTTTTCAATTAAAGAGTTTAGCATGCTGCCTGGCTCCAAATAATTACTCAACAAATGCTGGTCCTTTTTATATTACTATGATGACGATGATCATCAGGATTTTTGGTTCTTCCTTTCCAGTCCTGGGTCTCAGGTACAAGCAGCAAACACCTCACTCAGTGAAAAACAGCCTCCTCCTCCACTGCTCCCGGGAGCCATTTGTTTTTGCTGCTCTCCACGTGGGCATGTGAGAGCACATGTACACACATTCATTCACACATCCACACCCATGCATGCACACTCACACTCTCTGACAGCCTGGCTCCTAGGAGCACCTGGACTGTCTGTCCTGTGGGGGAGGGCAGAGGTGAGGGCCTGGCATGCAGCTTCTGGCCTGAACGCAGTGATTTGCAGGTCAAACTGGCTATTTTTGCAGATTCACCAACAATTTCGGCTGCTCAGTAAACACAGCCTGTGAGTCAGGAGTCAGGCAAGCTGTGCACCCTGAACCGTATTTAAGATAATCTTTGGACAGGAGTTGGCAGTCACAAAATGAAGTGTATAATTTTCCGTTAGTGCATTACAAGCTTCCAGGTTTGCCTGGGCCATAGCAGTCTCTTCTGGAATTTGTTTTGCAACTTGCTGCCATCTACAAACAAACAGGCCTGGGACTCCTGCAACAAAAGAAAAATATTTTGTATGTGAGGATTTCTGAGGCCAAATATTTCCCACACACCCACCTCTCTCTCTGCTCTCTCTCCTCTCTCTTTCTCTTTCTTTCACACATGCACACACACACACACACACACACACACACACACACACACACAGCCTTGTGGTGGGGATAACAACCCCTTCCATTCATCCACCCTGGGGCTCATCATGTCTGTCTTCATCTAGGATGCTTTCCTTGTTCTTGCTTTTTACTGGGACACATCTTCCTCTCTCTTTGGGCCAGGCTTTATTTCTACCTCTGCTTTATCCAGCCTTGAGTTCCCAAATGACCACAATTTGGTGCACATGCCACCTTCTATATTCTTTAAAGGCAACACAACCACAATAGCAACAGTAATAGTGATGACAATAACAATGCAGTGGCTGCTTTCTGTATGTCAAGCATGTGATGATTGCCTCATAGGCATTATTTCGCTGCACATTCAAAGCAGTCTTTAGGGGCTGGGCCCTACACACATTATTCCCAACTGGCTAGTGAGGAACATCTGGATTAGAGAAGTGAAGAACTTGGCTGAAATCTCCATAGCAGTGACTGTTAATGTTGGAGCTTGGACCATGGGGGTCTGACCACAGAATCCAGATTCTTCCCTCCTTTACTCCTGTCTTAGGGAGTAACTGGTGTTCTTTGACAGTGTGGTTTGAATCTAGACTTGTGACCCATGATGACTTGTGACCCATGAAATCATTTTAGGGGATCATGAGCACCTTAAAAATAGTCTACCCTCAACTATCATAGAAAACATCGAAGCACATGGTTCACATGAAGGACAAGTATTATTTCAGAACACTTTTATTTAGTTTGACATATACACGTGCGTGTACCTGTTTACAATGTAAAATGTATCTCCAAGTTTAGTCACAACCAAAAACAGTTTGAAAGTGTCTAGTCTACAGGGTCCCTCTGGAGAAAAACCCCTAGCTGTTTTGAGCTGAGGTTCTGCTGTCCTTCTTCCTCAACTTTTCTAATTATAATAATATTGATGGCGAAGATGTCTCATGGCTATGATGGATATAAAATGCCTTAGTATATTGTAAAATGTTGCCTGTAAGTAAGCTCCTGGTTGATTTTTACTTTTGCTGAATGGTTTTGTTCACATACATGGGGGTGGGGTGGCAGGAGTTAGTCATTCTGGGACCATCATTGCAGCTCCAGTGGAGCTTCCCGTCTTATGGCTGCAGCCTGCCAGCCCTCAGGGTACCCCTTCCTCCAATTAGAAGCTCAGTGCGCAGAGGTTAGCAGCTAAGGCGACAGGGATGGAAAAGCTTTCAGACCTTTGGGAAGTGTTTCCAGGAGGATTTAGCCCTGTCAGCCTTTCCCCAGACATCCGAGGGCTAACCAAGCTCTAAACTCACCCATGCCATTAGCTGGCTCTCAGCTTCTCACAGAGATCAGGGTAGGCGTCTATAGGCTCTGTCCCCCAGGCCTGTGCTCCCCAGTCCTTTCACAGGCCAAAGAAAAGCTTGGGACTTCATTCCCAGGACAATCTGGGACTGCACCATCAGTGTCAAGAATAACAACCACCCTCTGGGTCTGCATGGAAACTGTCTTCTAAGTTCAAAGTAATTTCCTAGATGTTGGGCTCATTTCTTCCAAGGTCACCACGGAAGGTTTGGTTCTCCCTCCAGTTCTTGATCTTGGGGTGGGGTGAAAGGATGCTAGTTTAGAAGTTCTAGCCTTGATTACTTGCATGGAGTATGGGCTGGGGATGGATCTGCCTGCAATTTGGCTTCCCAAACCTTCCATCTGACTTCCGATTTCTCAACCCTGTTTTCATTATCACCATCCTAAAGAGGCTTTGCGGACATTTTTCCCCTATTGCCTTCCACCTCCCCCTGCTCATGAAATGTTAATAGCGCAGCTCCACCGTACAGTCGTTTATGGACTACATGTCTCTCTGTGCTTTATCCATAAAAAGGGTGATTTTCTTGCATTTATTTCCCCCAACCAGGAGCCAATTTTTGCTCCCTTAGGGGTGCTTTTACCCAGCTCCTCATCTGCACACTAGTAGAGAGCAACGACGGCACCTCCTCCTGGGGTTACTGCAAGAACTTCAAGTGAAGTGCTTAGCACAGTGCTCGGCATAAACTAGCACTCATTCATTCTCACTATTGTTGGTGATTATCACAACAGTTAAATCTACTAGGGGGTAACTGTAGGATGGGATTTAGAGCTTTTCATCAATTTGGTGACTTGGTTCTCACAATAACCCTGTAAGGCAGGGACGATTATGATTATCATCATTTTACAGATAAGAAAATCGAAACACAAAGTTGACTTATCCAAGGTGACTAATGTGGTTTGGATCGGTGTCCCTGCCCAAATCTCATGTCAAATTGTAATCCCCAGTGTTGGAGGCTGGCCCTGATGGGAGGTGATTGGCTCATGGGGGTGGAGTTCTCATGAATGGGTTAGCACCATCCCCTCACTGCTGTTCTCATGATAGTGAGAGAGTGAGTTATCACGAGATCCAGTTGTTTTAAAAGTGTGTGGCACCCTCCCCCGATCCCTTGCTCCTGTTCCACCATGTAAGACACCTGGCTCCCCATTGCCTGCCACCATGATTGTAAGTTTCCTGAGGGCTCCCCAGAAGAATATGCTGCCATGCTTCCTGCACAACCTGTGGAACTGTAAGCCAACTTATAAAGAAACCTCACTTCTTTGTAAATCACCCAGTCTCAGGTATGTCTTTATAGCAATGTGAGAATGGACTCATACAGTGACACAGCCAGTTAGTGGCAAAGCCAGAATTCCAATCCAGGGAGTCAGGTTCCTGGGCTTATGCTCTTAACCACAATGCTGTATTAGTCATGTGAGAACAATGTTAGCATAAACATCAGTATGAACACCTGAACCCTTTCAACAATGACAGGTGGCCTTGCTGGTCTTACGGCTTCCGATGCATTCTGGCCTATATGGTCATCTTAACACTTTGAAAATGAACTTTCGGATTCTTCCATCCCAGGCAGAGCTGCCAGAATTACTGGCAAGGGTCAAGTTATTGAGCTCTCTCTTCCTAGACTGGGGAAAGTATTCAGGTATCCCCAACAACCATTCCTCCTCTTCGGAGACAAGATGGCACGGAGCGTGGGCTGCTGCTGTGGAGATGCGTGTTGCTATGACGGCGGCTCATGCCTCCTTCCTACCCTCTCCAAGGTGCTGACACAGGCAGTGGTTTCTATGGTAACAGGGCGAGTGGAGGGTCCATAAAGAAAAGACTCGTGTGTTCTGACATGAGGGGAATTGAAATGAATCCTGGGCATTTGGAGGGCCACTCTGCCATATGTCAAAGAGAAATTGTCTCATCGCTGCAGGAATAGTCCCAGCAAGTAGAGTGTTTGAGATGACAGAGTTTCTAACCTTATTCTCCCCCAAAAGTTTGCCTTTTGTCTTTTTTTTTTTTTTGAAACAGGGCCTTGCTCTGTCACCCAAGTTGGAGTGCATTGGCATGATCTTGGCTCACTGCAGCCTCGACCTCCTAGGCTCTGGTGATCCTTTTGCCTCAGCCTCCTGAGTAGCTGAGAATACAGGAGTACACCACCATGCCCAGCTAGTTATTTTCGTATTTTTGGTAGAGATGGGGTTTCACCATGTTGCCCAAGCTGGTCTTGAATTCCTGGGCTCAAGCAATCTACTCGCCTTGGCCTCCCAAAGTGCTGGGATTACAGGCCTGAGCCACCACGCCCAGCCTGTCTTTTTTTTTTCCTTTTTATAAGGACAATTTAAGACTTTAAAAATTAAGATAAAGAGGTGGAAAATCATAGTGAGACTGAATTCTCAGGGGTGCATAAGTCAATTACTTTGCAGGCAGTAGACCCACAAATAACTTTTGAATATGGCTCCAGGCATCTCAGACAAGTTTCAAAGAATAAAGGTACTTACGTTCTGTCCTCTTTGAAGCTGCTCAATGCCCAGACTCGGAAAACTCTTCCCATTGACTGACAGCCTCTGCCCTGCAGGCGGTGGTGCCCCTTCAGAGCCCACACCTTTCCTGCTGCCAGAAAGGCAGGGCGGATCCCCCCACCTCTCTGGGGCCATGGCTGGCTGCACCCTGGGATCCTGGCCCACATATCAACACTTACTCACTTTGCCCTTTGCGTGCTTTATAAGTAACAGGAGGTGTGGGAGGAAAGCCAAGTTTGTGTCAACCCAGCATTCTAAGCGCAGGCTCAGCGGGAGAGACCATTTGGCGGTGGCAACTGTTTTACATCTCCTCCTGGGTCAGCATGCAGGATAAGACATGGCACTAGCTAGCTAATGCTTATTGAGTGCTTACTATGTGCTAGACACATTTCTAAGCAGTTGACATCAATGGGCTCATTTAGTTTCCCAGACAACCTGATGAGATAGTGCGGTCCCCATTTTACAGATGAGGAAACAGACAGAGAGTTTGAGTAACTTACTCAAAGCCTTACATTTAGGAAATAGAAGAGCTAGGATTCAAACCACACATCAAGGCCCTGGATTTGGGCAGTGGCCACGGGAAGAAATCAAACTAGTATACTCAAAGAAACCTGGGCAGAGAGTGAGCTTGCCAACGGAAGAGGTGGAAACTGTATTAAGATGCTTTCAGTGACAGAAATCCAGCTTAGGCATTCTTGAGGAACAACAGGAATGTGCGGACCCATAATTCGGAGATGGCCAAGGATATGTCCAGCCTCAAGTGCAGCGGAATCCAGGCCCTCAACCCCGCGACCCCACCCCCAGCTAAGCCCAGCCTAGGTTCCTCCTATTGTTGCATTCTCACACTCTTCCCCACACAGTAGGAGCTTCAGAATGACATCCTACTTAGCTTAGCCCCAGGAGAAAAAGAGGACCTATCTTCCTTCATTCCAGCCAAGTCTTGGAGTTGATAATGTTGGCATGATTGGTCCAGTTTGGGTCCTATGTCAACTCCCAAACCAACCACTTAGTTGATCCTGTATCTCATGGGCAAAACCTGGGTCATGTGCCCAGCTTTGGAGTAATGGTGGAAGGAAGCAAAGCATTGGCAAGGGGGGCTCCCAGATGGAAATCAAGGTGCTGTGAGCAGGGGAGGAAGAAATGGATCCTGGGTAGGCAAAATAAAGCAGCTCCCCTTGACCCTTGCTCTCCAGAATATACAGAGAAATGGTGAAGACCAGATAGTGATTAGCCAAATCCTGCACTTATCCCTTCTGCCCACTCGGAGGCCCGAGCCGTACGAGGCACAGAGATGAGCCAATCTCTCCTCTCTCCATGGAGGGAGCAACCAGTCACTGGGAGCCCTGCATAGCTGGTCTCTGGCACGCATTTCCCCACCTTTGCACTTCACAGGACACCCTCCTCTTTTGATGCCTGCTCTCTTCCCCACCTGCACTGGCACTGCCTCATTACTTTGGCTTTTTGTGTCTCTCATCCACCTCTTTTCACATGCACCTCACTCAGGCTCTTTCATTAGAGATGCTTAAAATCTTTCATCTTTCTTTTTCTGCCCATCTTTCTCCTGGCGTTTTCCCACCGTCATTAAAAATCAAAGTCCTGATTTCTCGATTGCCTTCTGAGGGTTTTTTGTGGCCCCATTCCAGGTACACAGGAGCCCAGAAGCTTTTCTTGATGGGTCTCTGAGCATTTTCAGGCATGTGCTTTAGGGAACTGAGATTCAGGGAGATTAAGCATCTCTCTTTTGTGGTTTTATTGCTGAGGGAGCACAGTAGCTGCGTGATCTGTAATACCAAGTTTGTCTCTCTCCGCTCATCCTCCCAACACTTCCTCCAGGCTCGGGACAAGCCATCCCTCAGTGTGAATTTACTTCATCCCTCATTGATCCTTTGTTTCTTTGAACTTCCAGACAATTTTATAGTTACTTTGGCTCCCGGGACTTGTCTCCTGCTGTGGCTCCTAGGGTCCTAAAGTAATGGAAATTAAGGCACATTTATTTGGTTGGCAGAGTCTTTGGAGATCTTATTGTCTACAGATCCTCCACTGCAGGGTGATTAGAGTATTCAGAAATAAAGCCGGCTCTGAAAGGCCACATGATAGGAGGGACTACTAGAGACTGAACGTTTGTGCCTCACCCCTAAATTCATATGTTGGAGCAGAAACTCCAGGGTAATGGTGTTTGGAGGTAGGGCCTTTGGGAGGTTATTAGGTAATGATAAGTCCATGAGGGTGGTGCCCTCATGATGACATTAGTTTATCTTATAAGAAAAGACAACACAAGAGCTCTCCCTTCACAAGTACACAGCAAAAATGCTGCCATCTACAAGCCAGGAAGCAGGCCCTTGCCAAGCATAGGATGTGCCAGAACCTTGATCTTGGACTTCCCAGCCTCCAGAACTATAAGAAATAAATTCCTGTCCTTCCAGCCACTCTGTCTATTCTATTCTATTTTGTTATGGAAGCCTGATATGATTTGGCTCTGTGTCCTCACCCAAACATCATGTTGAATTTTAATCCCCACGTATAGGGGAAGTGGCCTGATGGGAGGTGATTGAGTTATGGAGGAGAATTTCCCCCTTGCTGTTCTCCTGATAGAGTTCTCATGAGATCTGGTTGTTGGATAAGTGTACAGTGCATCCCCCCCTCTCTCTCCCTCTCTCCTACCACCATGTAAGACATGCCTTGCTTCCCCTTTGCCTTCTGCCATGATTGTAAGTTTCCTGAGACCTCCCCAGCCATGCAGAACTGTGAGTCAATTAAATCTCTTTTACTTATAAGTTACCCAGTTGCAAGTAGTTCCTTATAGCAATGTGAAAACGAACTAATACAAAGCCCCAACAGACTAAGACACATACATTATCAGCAAGAGCCAATTTTCTTCCTTTGTGCAGAGAGCTCAGACTGTGACCAAACTTCCAAATCTGAAATTCTTGATTTCATGTACCAGCTAAGAGAGAAGCAAATTCTTTACCTTTCGCATATGAGCTAGCCATTAGTGCTGCTCACTAAAATTTTCCATTCTCCTGGTATGATGTAGGATTGTACTTCACTCCCCCCCCTTGCAGTTAGTGGTACACAGGTAGCACTCGCCAGCCAAGGGAATGTCTATGATCTCTTCTAAATGGAAGTTGTAAGAGCTGACACCAGCTGATGTGCGTGGCTGATCATGTTTTCTCTTCCTTTTATTCCCTCTGCCGCAAGATCCGGCTGCTCCATCAGCCTGGGTTCTGGGGTGAGGACACCTGAAGCACAGCCCACCCCCACACGCACCTCACCTCTGCTCTTCCATGAGCCATGAATGCAATGCAAACCCCCTTCATTACAAACCACTGAGATTTGGAGTTGCTGTTATTGTATCATAACCCAGCCTGTCCAGACCAATGGTCAAATCCTTTTAACAAGCAGGCCCTAAGTGGATTGAGGCCTGCAGGAACATTTGTTCAATGGAGACTTCTCAACTCCATCAGCCTAGAAGATTCTCTTCTCCTCTACCCACCAACTCTTCATATGGCTCAGTCTTTATCTTTTAGGTCTCTGCTCAGATATCACCTTTTCCAGGGGACTTCCCTGATCAGAATGTGTTAAGCTCCTCCTAATCACTTTATGCCTTCATCAGGTATACATTTTAGGAATCTGGTGTAATCTTATTTATTTGCTTCCTTATCGTAATAAATGCTCCTTGAGGCAAGGTGCAGTTGCTCACCCCTGTAATCCTAACACTTTGGGAGGCCAAGGCAGGAGGATCACTTGAGTTTGAAACCAGTCTGGGCAACATAATGAGACCCTGCCCCTGGTAAAAAAAATAAAAATAAAAATAAAAAGTTAGCTGAGTGTGATGGCACATGCCCATAATCCCAGCTATTCAGGAGGCTGAGGTGGGAAGATGGCTTGAGCCCAGGAGTTCAAGGCTGCAGTGAGCTATGTTACACCACTGCACTCCAGCCTGGGTGACAGAACAACACCTTATCTCAAAAAATAAAATAAAATAAAATTTTAATTAATCCCCTTGAAAGCAGCGATGTCATCTTGTGCACCTCTATAGCCTCAGTACTTAGAATCCTGCCTGGAAACTAGGACTTCAAAACAATTTGTTGAATGAATGAGTAAGTGAATAGGAAAGAAGGTAACAAAGAAAATCCTTTATGTTGCTATGTTTCCATTCAGAGCCATTTTGGTTTGAGATGTATCATAGAAATGAATGGGGGTGGTAAATCTTCAAACTCTTCCCTTTTTCCAACTGGCTATTGATTCTATTTATTTTGATGTCAGACCTCAATATAATTAGACTGTTTTGTGTCAATAGCAGTTAATTGCCCCAGTTCCTCCCATCATCCCTTCTGAAAGTCTACCCTGACCTCCAGTGGGCTCAGGATTTGCTTCACTGGGCAACTCCTAATCACCATGGCCACAGCCTATGGCACTGTTTGGTGGTGAGTTATGTGTATATGGCTGTATATGGCCCTTAGACTTTGAGCCCTTTGAGGACAGGGACTGAATCTTTTAATCTACATTTTCAGGGGCTTCCTCAGCCCCAATCCTATAGAAGGAGTTTTGGAGATGCTTGAGAGGGAATGAGCTGTCTTCTATTGTTTGTACCTATCTCCCTCCAGTCAGGGTTACTTTGCTTTCTTCTTGTCTTCCTTGTGTCAAGCAGGTAATAAACACTCAGTGACTGTTGCCTGCTTCCTTTTTCTTTGTCAGAGCCCACGATATTTGCCTTTCTCACTGCATGGAGAGGACAGAGCTTGCAGCTTGCTCGTCACTCTATGAGTGGAGTCCCAGGGCTTCTTAGAGAAAAAATTAAGCTGGGGGCAAGGGTTACCACATATGGTTAATATCGTGACCTTATTTCCAAAATTTCTAAATCCCACATTACAACACGTTGTCTGATTAAAGATTTTGGTGTCATGTTCAGGTGCATGAAATAATTTAGGAGTTGAAGTTCAGATGCCCAATAAACATTAGCCAGACGAGTAAATGGAGGTATGGCAAGAACCAAGATGAGCTGCAAAATTAAAATTTTCTGTCTCATAAGCAAATGGCATCAAGAAAATCAATCATATCTGGAATGGAATCTTTCATTTTCGAAAAAAAAAAACTTCTGGAACATCAGAATATCCTTCAAATGAAACTGGAAGTAAACAGATTCTCTCCCTTCTTTTGAGATTTTGCTGTGAAGCCCTCAGAAATTCTCCTAAGAAGGCCAGAAAGATCACGGTCACTTGTTATATTACAGTCAAATGCTCAATGCACACAAATGGCATTCCACAGATAGGTGCCTGGGGGGCAGTAGCCATCCTGCATTAATGTTTTCCCCACAGCTGAGTGCCTTCATGCCCCACACAGTGCAGGCTTGTGGCCGCAGGAAGCTCTCTTGTCTGGCATACTCCCTGCTCTCACTGACCCAGCAAAGGAGAGAAAACAATAAATAAATATTGGTTACAAAGGTTGACATTCTATCAGAGAAGGATACAAGGTACAGTGAACGCCAAGAAGGACATGGTTAACTGCCTGATACAGTCAGGGACAGCTTTGAAAGGGATGCCTGAGCTGAGCCTTGAATGATGAACAGGAGAGGACATTCCAGGTAGTCCAGACATGACTGCAAAAACAGAGGAGTGTGGAATGGCATGGCACCTTTTGGGGAATGGTAGGTGACTCAGCATTGCCAGAGAACAGGACATCTCCATGTTGCCATCAATCTGCTTTGCATCAGGTTTTTGTTGTTGTTGTTGCTGGTTGTTATTATTATTATCATTTTTTGACAGGATCTTGCTCTGTTGACCAAGCTGGAGTGCAGTGGCACAAATATGGCTCATTACAGCCTTGACCTCTTGGGCTCAAGTGGTCCTTCTGCCTCAGCTTCATGTGTAGCTGAGACCACAGGCATGTGCCACTATGACCAGCTAATTTTAGTTATTTGTAGAGATGGGGTCTCGCTTTTTTGCCAAGGCTGGTTTCAAACTTCTGGGATCAAGCAATCCTCTCACCTGGGCCTCCCAAACTGCTGGGATTATAGGCATGAGCCACTATGCCTGGCCTTCATCAGTTTTTATAGTCTTCCCAACATATAACCACACATATGCACACACACAAACATGCACACACAAACACGCTTGATGGCATTGACCTAAAATGCACTTTATTTGATTCTAGTAGCCCATGAAGTCTGTTTAGAAGGCTTAGGACTCGTGTATAATGCACACACACAAGCCCGGCATGTGACCCCCCTCAGGGCCTAAGTTAGCACATCCATTCTGCCTGTTTAACCAAAGGAAGTAGACCTGGATCTTGGTTCAGAGAAATACTGGGAAATTATCTTATATATAGCAGATACGTAATTCACTGAGTAACTTCTTTGGTTGGTTTTTTGTTTGTTAAATTTAACAATCTGCTCTTCTCCAAATCTTTTTGTTATACCAAATACTGTAGCAACAGCAGCTGCCAATTGCATCGATCCCATTGCATTGATCCCATCAAGTGTGTTTGTGTGTCCATGCTTGTGTGTGTGCATATGTGGGTGAGTATGTGTGCTTGGTGAAATCCTGGACCTTCATAGCTACCTGAAAACCAAACAAGAGCTGACTCCTTCTTGAGACTAGTGAATGAAAGAACCACCATCACACACGCTTAACCTGACCAATGAATGAATGATCAGGGCTCATTCTGGATGACAGCTTTACAGTTTGTCATATAAAATCAAACTCCCTAAAAAGGTTAGAATTGTCAGGGCTTGTGATACAGAGCTGTTTGTCTCTTTGGCTTCAAAATGACAGGGCCAGAATGCCTTTTCCCCAGCTGCATTTGGTAGGCCAGCTCCACACACACCTGAGCCACACAGGTAACATTAGGAAATGTAAAGTGGGAAGAGGGCAGTGAGACCCCCACAAGCTGGGCACTGTCTTGGTTGGTGGGCACACTATTTTTGCTGCAGTACTGTCATTTTGGTTAAAGTTAGTTGACATGGTTTAGAACTGTGTCCCCACCAAATCTCATGTCAGTTTGTAATCTCCAGTGTTTGGAGGTGGGCCTAATGGGGAGTGATTGGATCATGGGGGTGGATTTCTCATGAAAGGTTTAGCACCATGTCTTTGATGTTGTTCTCATGATAGTGTGTGAGTTCTCCTGAGATCTGGTTGTTTAAAAGTGTGTAGCACCTCCTCCCTCTTTTTCTCTTGCTCCTGTTCTGCCATGTAACTCGTGCTTGCTCCCCTTTCGCCTTCCACAATGACTGTAAGCTTCCTGAGGCCTCCACAGAAGCTGAGCAGATGCCAGCATCATGCTTCTTATACACCCTGTGGAACTGTAAGCCATTAAACCTTTTTTGTATACATTTACCCAGTCTCAGGTATTTCTTTATAGCAATGCAATAACAGACTAATATAGTAATAATGATTGCCTTATTTAAATATCAGGTGGTTACTTTTGTTTTCAGCAAACCCATGAGCAAAGAAGTAGACTGGTATATTCTGGAGAAAAAGAAGTTAGTCAAATACCAAGATTGAAACCCAGCAACAGCCCACAGACAGAGATGGTGCCATGACACCCAACTGCCTCCAACTTCCTCTCTCACAGGATTCCTGCTGTGTTTTAAATACTTACCAATATGGCCAACTGGACTGCAAGAACTTTCAAAAACCGCATGTTCTAACTAAATTAGAGATTTCTTTCTTTGAAAGGCAACCAAGTGAGGTTCATTATCTGGTGATTAAACCATTATCACCTCTTATTCCCTAGAAAGGAGAGGGATCTGCAGAATGGAAAAGAGGTTTAGGAGGTCCATAGCTCACAGGGTGCCAGAGTGAGCTGCAGGAAAGTGGCAGGGTGATGCCAATAGGATTTGACCTTGTCTATTCCATAACTTTGTTCAAGTCCATTTCTAAAGAGTTTGTAAATATAGAATATATATTTCTGTCCATTTTTCTGAGCCTTAAACAGCTTCTTTCAGAGCTATTGGCCATCTTGCAAAGGTGAATCACATTTTCTTGGAGGTAGTTACAGATAAACTCCAGTGCCTGTGTGTCTCTTTTGAAATAGAAGAAAAAGATATGAAAAGCGAGAGTAGAGTAGGGGCTCATCCGGACCCAAGCAACACCAAGTGGCAAGCACAGTTGACACCCAGCAGATAGTTGGCTCCAGCAGAAAGAGCTGGCGGTTTTACCATAGCCTTCCAATCAGGATGTTCAGAAGGGAACTATTGTAATTTTTTTTTTTTTGAGACAAAATTCTGCTCTGTCATCCAGGCTGGAGTGCAGTGGCGCGACCTCAGCTCACCACAACCTCCGCCTCCTGGGTTCAAGCAATTCTCCTGTCTCAGCCTCCTGAGTAGCTGGGATTACAGGCGCATGCTGCCACACCTGGCTCATTTTTTGTATTTTAGTAGAGACGGGGTTGCAATGTGTTGCCCAGGCTGGTCTCAAACTCCTGAGCTCATGCAAACCACCCGCCTCGACCTCCCAAAGTACTAGGATTATGGGTGTGAGCCACTGCACATAGCCTGTAATATTTTTTTCATGCTGCACAGTTTCATGAATCTTGCCTTCCCTCAAAGTCCAGCAGCCAGCGTTCTCATGCTGGTGATTTATTCCAATTCTGTTTTTATTAGTAGCTTCTCGTATTGGGTAAAATCAAATCATTTTGCTGCTGCCCAGAATGTGAATGTGATGCACAGGCAGAGGAGCTGGCTTGTCAGGGCATTCTCACAGATACCCACATGCATATATTTAAAGCCAAAGGACTTTTAAAAATTTACACTTTGCACTTTAAAACGCCTTCTGCATTTAGCTTAGAAAAAGAAATATGTTTCAGCAGGCTGGTCTCATGCCCTCCTCCCCATTGCTTCTTCCATGTCTTTTAAAACTCAAACTCCCTTCCCCACAATATGTTCTAAAAATCTCTTTCTATTCACCTCTTTTGGGGGATTTTCACCTCTACAAGTCAATTCCCTTTGAATGAATTTTGAAGATTTGTATATTTTTAATAGCATATTTGGAAAAGCAAAGGATTTGTCAGTTTGTGGATAAGAATATTATACACAAATTCAAAATATTTTGAGGTCTGGAGGACAAAGCTAGGCTTTTCGTTTTGCGAGGTCTTTTCAACACAATTCAGCACTTGAGTTTTCCTTACTGAAATCCTGTCTTTGTTCATTGCTTTGCCTCTGGCTCAGCTCTTGGTGAAAAGCTCCCCAAAGCAGGAAGATGTGCTGTCCTATCGCCCTCATCATCTTCATGCAGCCAACTTGCTGAGGAGTCTGCCACTGGGGGAGAATGCATTGCATGGATCAGGACCAGACTGTGTTCATTAGAAGCCACTCCCCCCAATTTCAGCTACACAAAAGGATGTTAAAATTGAGCTGTGATTAAAGCCTTTCTTTTGCTCTTAGTGGGACTCATATCCAGACCAAAGACTTCCCTCCCACACATGTGCATCTGCTCAGGCACCTGCTAGTTATCTGAGCTGGTTGGCAGTGGAGCTGAGGACCCCATATTATTTATACATGACTTTGGGGGGAACTGAATGAGTCTGGTTCTGATGGAGCCAATTTATTTTCTGGGTTACTTGTTACAGCTTGGCCTAAGAGACTCCACGCTATTAAAATGAGGTCACACAAGGCAGGGACAACTAACAATGGAATCTACAAGGGCAGGGGAGAGTCAGACTGGAGTTAGACACAAAGCTGATGTCAGGCTCAGACACAGAGCTGATGTCAAGAAAATAATTGGCGGTGAACTCGCAGCAAAGCTGACCCTTGATTCAGAGATTTGGGAGAGAGGTGTTTTTGTTTTGTTCTTTTCAGGGGCATTTTTAGAGTATTGGGGTAAAATACACATAACATAAAATGTACTTTCTTAACCATTTGTAAGTGTACAGTTCTGTAGTGTTAGGTGCATTCACACTGCTGTGCAACTAATCTCCAGAGCTCTTCTTGTAAAACCGAAATTCTGTCCCCATTAAACAGCAATTCCCCATTCCCCCTTCTCCAACCCCTGGCAACAACCCTCTACTTTCTGTCTTAGGATCATCATGTTAAGTGCCTGTGCTATTAGGGCTCTTTGAGTCATAAGTAACAGAAGCACTGGAAACTGTGAAATCAGTAAAGGTTTAAGAGAATCCAAGGATTGGCTGAGTGGTCAGCCACAAGACAGGCAATGACAGGCCTCAGGAACTAATGGAGCCCAGGCCTTAAATGCCATCAAACTCCTGCCCCATCCTGTGCCCCTGCTTCTTTCCACACATCAGCTCCACCTCCCTCCGTCTGCAGACAGGCTTTCTCTACAAGGCAGAGAATGTGGCTGCCAGCAGTTTCATATTAACTTCATCCACCAGAGAGACACTGGATTGACAAACTCTTTGGTTCCAACATAAATTCCTAGGGAAGGGGCTTACTGAGTCAAGTGGATCAGAAATGCATGCCTGGACCAATCAGCCATGACCAGGATGGTAGGGATGCTATCATTGGCCCAGCTTAAGTCAGGTGCCCACCTCTGGCCAAACAACTATGGCTAGGGGAGGGGCATAGAAGATAATGACAGATCCCATGGGAACAATCTGGGTAAAAGGAGGAGCTGAAGAAGTTTCCAGCAGAAACATCAATGGTGCTGGGAGGATGTAACAGAAGGCATTCATTATCATGCTGCTGGGACTCAGAAAACAATATCCCAAAATGAAAGCCTCAGAAGCAAAAGTTTTTCTCATTCTTCTGCCTTCCTGTCTCTCAGTCCCATTTTCCCCCAAGGCTACCCTTAGAACCTAGAATTCCTCTTCCCCAAGGCAAGTCACAGAAACCAGAACCCCTTTTCCCCAAAGCCAGCCAAAAAATATTAAAATAATTAAAATAATATTACAATATTACTCTAACTTTCCTTTGGCCTTTTCTATGGAAAAAAAAAAAAAAAAAGGCTGGCTGGCACGGTGGCTCACGCCTGTAATCCCACCACTCTGGGAGGCCAAGGTGGGCAGATCACCTGAGGTCAGGAGTTCGAGACCAGCCTGGCCAACATGGAGAAACCCCATCTCTACAAAATACAAAAACTAGCTGGGTGTGGTGGTGCACGTTTGTAATCCCAACTACTTAGGAGGCTGAGGTAGGAGAATCACTTGAACCTGGGAGGTGGAGGTTGCAGTGAGCTGAGATTGTGCCACTTCACTCCAGCCTGGGCAACAGAGAGAGACTCTGTCTCAAAGAAAAAGAAAAAAAGCTGGCCATAATGAAATGATTTGACCTACAATCAAACAAAGTAGGTCCATACCCAGAAGGATGGAAGGCTGCTCAGAGAGGCCAAGAAGAATCCAAACAGACAAGCCTTGCTGGGCTTCCCTACTCAGTCTACTAGTGTTAGATCAGGCCATCTTTGTCTAATTGTATTTTTACATGGCTGTTAGTACTTTATAGAACCTAATCATAAAAATGGACAATTTCCCCTGTATCTTTGGGTCATCATTCTGAAGGCTCCTGTGTCACATAAAAGTATGATCAAGTACATTTGTATGCCTTTTCTCCTATTAACCTGCCTCTTATCAGCGATTTTTCAGCAAAACTTTAGAGGATGAAGTTTTTCCTTGGCCCCAACAGTTTCCTTCAGTTCCTCTTCCTCCACCAGCTGTCCCTGTATTTCAAAGCCATTTATGCACTGATTAGCTCCCACTCCTTCATGGTGACAAGCCTTCTGCAGGAGGTACTGCCTTCTCCAGATCTTCCTTACTAGCAACAGGAGATGATGAGGTCGTCATCTGCATAGTGCCAGGCACAGTACACACATTTTCTCTCTCTCTCTTTCTTTCTCTCTCTCTCTCTCCTTTCCCTTTTCCTTCCCTTCCTCTCTCTCTGTCTCTCTTTATTTCAACAAAAGATGACCTGCTAGGATCTTAAAATGTGCTTTTTTTTCCCCAATGGTATTCTCGTACTTTCCAAAAGAGACCAAAACCTTCTAAAGTGTGGTTACCCCAAATTCACCGCTCACGGTGGGATCGGAGGCATCTGGTTACCTAATCCCCCTTCCTGAGCCTGCCCAGCAGCACTTCCTCGTTGGAACGGCCTCTGAGCTGCCGGCAAGAAGACAAAGGGAGATTTTCTCCTCGTTCTTGTTATTATCCTAATTCCTTTGTTTTGTGACATTTAACAAGGCGGGCTCCATCTGCATTTTTATATTGGTCAGATTATTCTTGCCTTTAAAGAACTGTCTCGGCATTTGGGCTGAGCAGATTTACAGGCAAGCAAACACTTCCTCCCCACAGCATATTAGCTGAGGAGAACCACCAATTGCATCCTGGGAGGCCTCCATCCAAGGCCGGCCAAGGCCATAAATCTGCTGCAGCAGGGTCCCCACAAACATCCCCAGAGACACTTAGCACTCACCAGACTCCAGAGGCAGGTCAGAGGTCTCCATGGTGTCCACGTGAGAGCCCATTTAAAGTAATACCACTGGGCATGGGTGGTCCCTCATATGTTTTAAAGACCCTTATCCCCAACTGAGAGTTTCCAAAGACATTTTCGAGGTCTGGTATTCCGTCTGAGGCTATTGAAATGCCATTTGCAACTTCGAGCAAAGTCAGAAGAGGGATGTTTAAAGTGTGTACGTTATATTTCTGGCCATAAGTATTGCTCCAGACTTTTCTGCCTAAAATGTAAGATGGAATCATAGCATTTACAGTCAAGAGGTTTTCAATATGAACTAGGCTTGGGACTAGCCAGGGTGAAGCAAAAGTCATTTACTGAGTGCTTACTGCAGGCTCACAAAGCCTAAGACTCCTCAGAAAAGCTGAAGATGTGGTCCCCACCCTCAGGAGGCTCACAGTTACCACAGTGGAGCCATTAGTAAATAACCACTGTTTGTGTCTGCCCAATGTCCATTTTCCTTGATGCTGCTCACAGATGCCTGATTTCCTTTGGAGAACAGTTCCTGCTCCATTTTCAAATTATGCAGCTTATAATGAGCCCCTCTCCGAATTCCATAGATGGTCACATGACTCAGAGCTAACCAATCAGACTGTCCCAATCTTCTGATTGGCTCATAAATGGGCACATTATCCATGGCTGGCCAATCAAACTAATTTCTGGGTCTTTCACTGGAACTATTGGGAAAGAGCCTTGGTCTTTCTGTTTTTTAGCTGGCAAGAGGGCAATCTGGGATAGCTGATGTTTATATGCTTCTCTGTTTTGCAGATGGGAGAACTAAAGCACAGAGAAGTTAAGTAACTCATCTAAGGTTACAAAGTCAGCTGGAGGAAGAGCTGGGATTCAAATCCAAACAGCCTAGTTCCAGAATCCATGCTCTAGTGGATTCCCAGTGTTCCCAGAAGAACCTTAAAAATTGACTTTCCAGCCATAATGGGACTGGAGGTCAGATATGTCTTGTTATACCCCCTCTCTTTTGTAGATGGAACAACTAACCAGCACTAATGTTAACACAGAGATCATAATACTAGCAGAACAGACTATTTGTGGCAATGAGAATCTTTCATACAATCCATCCACCCTCATTGCCAGCCAACAGGGACCTCTTCACACTTCTTAAAGCTCTTTCTTCCAGGAAGAGGCCCCTTCCAGAACAGTCTCTAAGATCCACCAGAAATGATGATCTCTGGATTTGGTGCATACCATAGGTTAGCAGTGTTAATTTAAAAAAAAGAAAGAAAGAAAGGAAAAACATGCCTGTAATCCCAGCACTTTGGGAGGCTGAGGCGGGTGGATCACCTAAGGTCAGGAGTTGGAGACCAGACTGGACAATATGGCGAAACCCTGTCTCTCCTAAAAATAACAAAAAATTAGTCAGGCATGGTGGCAGGCGCCTGTAATCCCTGTTACTCGGGAGGCTGAGGCAGAAGAATAGCTTGAACTCGGAAGGCGGAGGTTGCAGTGAGCCGAGATAGCGCCATTGCACTCCAGCCTGGGCAACAAGAATGAAACTCCATTAGAAAAGGAGAGAAATAGACTTTATTTCTTATGAAGGGTTACAGCCTGCAAGATGGCCATCCCATAGGCTGGGAAGCGAGCCTTTGGCAAAAAGCCCACAGTCTGGCACTTCAAAGGAAGAGGGGTTGGGGTGGGATCTTCGTGCTGAAGAGGTTGGTTAAACATACATATTCAACAGATTATGGGAGGAGCTGTAAGTATTCATGCATATTCATAGTCCTGACACATGCATATTGAACAAGCATGCATGTAACATACGGCCCATGTTTGCTTTAGAGCGGAGACTTAATATTTAAATGTATTACAATTAGGCCTTGTATGTCAAAAGATCTTTTCAGGACATGAAGGCACGCAAGTGCGCAATCTGTAAACCAGCCAGAACCAGTCCATGGTCAGTGGTCTTCTCATCTGGAGAAAGTGATGGAAATCAGCCTCTTGTCCAATGAAAGCTATAGTTATGGCTAGTCGAACAGGGCCTGGGGGTCAATCAGCATCTGATGGAACTGCGAATTGTTTTAATATGGCTTACCTCAAGGCCAGCACTTATTTAGCTTTTAGAGAAAAAGAAAAACCTTGTATCAGTTAGAACATAGTTTATTCTTTAAGTGTAGGGGTGCATGACTTAACCCTTGCCTGCCGGGGCCTTAGGTCACATTTGTAATTTGCTACATGACCACAAAGAGTCTGTTCTGTCAGTCTTATGATCTCCGCGTTAATAATAATGCTGGTCAGTTGTTCTGTCTGCAAAAGAGAGGGGATATAACAAGACACATCTGACCTCCAGTCCCATTATGGCTAGAAAGTCAATTTTTAAGGTTCTTTTGGGGTCTCCTTGGCAAAAAGAGGGATTCATTTAATCAATGGGGACTTAGGATTTTATTTTAGTTTTACAGAGCTTAAGGACCACAAAAAAATCTAACAACCCACCAGAGTGTCTAGAAGAAAAAATCTTAATCTGCCTTGGGTCCCTGGCCCCTGTAAGAACTTGATGAAAGCTATGGACCCACTATCCCCAAAAGTTTGTATATACTTGCAGGGTTATACATGACAAGGTTCTTATGATTTCAAGTGACAGAAACCCAATTCAAATTATCTTGCTCAAAAAGGGGAAAGTATTGGTTCACATAACTGTGGTAAGAGCAGAGATGCAGCCAGGTCCTACCAACAACTGGAACCAGGGACAAGGCCTTTCGTTTTTGCTTTTTTCCTCTGCCTCTTTTAACATGTGAGTTTCATTCTCTCTGATCCATGGCAAACAACATGGGTGAAATTGAGTCTCATTGCACATTGAGAAACCACATCTTCACCCCAGCTCCAGCTCAAAAATATCTGAGGAAGGGACTGTAATTGGTGTGAGTGTGGGCTCACACATGTGGCCATAGGAGCAGAGAACTGAGACCACAAACAGTTTTCACCCAAGGAAGAAGGTGGGATTCTCAAAAGAAGACAGGGTATGAGGCAGACAAAACAAAGATAATCTCAATAAAGAAATCCAGGTAGGACCCTGGGTCTGGAAGCTAGAACTGTTTCTTACAAAATAAAGTGAAAAACTGAAGATATTATGTGACTAATTCAGAAAGACACTGACCTCACACTAAATTATTGGAATAGTTCAAGGGAAATGTTTTGACCACGATTATCCAGAATGTAGCCTCCAAACTTTTTTTTCTTTGCTATGAATTGGTAGCACAACCCATATTCCTGTGACTTCTCAAAGAAAAATTACTTTAGAAAATAAAAAGAAGATATGGATTTATTTTTGGGAAATATAATGCTCTGTTAGCTTGAAGTTTCTTCTGCTTCCAAATTTTAAAAGAGAAATAAAACACATTAGATCAGATTGATTTCGTTCAGGCTTTCTGTATCCAATATTAATTGGGTACAATTGTTCGGAAGTGCTCAATTGTTAGGAAGTGCCTTTCTAAAGACATCCCCAACTCCAATTTTAGCCCCTTTCAACCTGTCCTCTGCGCAGATGTTTGGCTAGTTTGCCTAAAACACTACTACTTCATTATGATTCTCCATAAATTCGTGGTTTTCAAAACCACACTCGATGCGGATCCACCTTCCTAAACCAATCTCATCTCCAACTACTGCACCAGGGACTGCTTCCTCAACTCTTAAAGCTTCATGCTCATCTTCATTTCCGGCATCCTCATCTCCTTTTAACTTACTCTAAACATCCTCCACTGTTGAAAGCTCCATTCCATTTTCACCTTTGTAGAGGACTACCAAGCATCACAGAACATGCCAGTCATTTACCTTTTGCTCTTGATTCATTGCCACCTTTCTTCTGTTCTGCTCCGTATGCAGGGAGCTCGTCCCTGAAAACTCCATTCCCAGGCACTCTTGTTAACTGGCTTCCAGACAGGTTCATCCATTAAGAAGTGAGATCCAGAAGACATCTCTGAAGAGTGGCATCTCTGAGGAGTGACTTCCCTCCTTCATTGCCAACTCTACCTTCTGTGCTCTGGTAATAGCTTTTGCTGCCTCACTAACCCTGTTTGGTTTCCCAGGCCTTCCAACACGGCCATATCTTTGTATTGAGTCCCCCAAGTAAATTCTCTTTATTGGCTACCTGGTATGGCTTCATTTCCCTGGATGGACTCTGTTTGAAACTTAGGATCACCTCTCTAATCACTCTTTTCTCTGACCTGCCATAATAGACATTGTATAGATTGTTTCAATAATATTTATTTACTTTTAAAAAGAGGTACACTTTCTACTACTTCAAATAATATAAAATAATGAACAATGGAAACAGTTTTCTTCTCCTTCTAAATACCCAGTCATGTTTAGAGTAAACTAGAGTTAATAATATCTTGCATGTCCTTCCAGTGATTTTTATATGCATGTCCATTGGTACATGTTTTTAACAATGGAAGCATATCATACACATAGTTCTGCAACTTTCTATTTCCATTTAATAATATATTTTGCGGAGCATTTCTTAACTGTAGATATAGATCTACTTCAGCCTTTTTAATGGCCACTTGGAATCTCCTTGTATTGCGTACCATAGTTTGTTTAACCAGTCCTCTATGCATGTCATTATAAACCATCCCTGTACATGATTTTGTATACACCAACAAGTTCAGTAAATTTCTAGAAGAATTGCTAAGAAAAAAGATATGTACTTTTTTTTTGTCAGACATGGCCAAATTGTCTTTAAAATAAGTTGTACTTTTTACATTCCACCAAGATTACTTGTAAGCACTGTTTACCTACAACCTTTACAAAAATGGGTATTATCAAAAGGTTTTATATTTGCCAATCTGGTAGGTGAAAAATTCTACCTCATCTCCAACCACTCAACTGGCGTTATCTGCTCAGTCCTCTAAAGCTTTGTGCTTATTTTTATATGCATTTTCACTATCTACTATTGTGGTTATACAAGTTAACTTGTAGCTCTTATTAGTATAACGACAATAGTAGATAGTGTATCAGAACCTGTGCTAAGAGATGCTTTTCCTCCAAATTCAATAATCCTACAAGGAAGATATTTTCCTTGTTTTGTAGAGGAAGAAAATAAAGGCTTAGAAAGGCCAAACTCCAGAAATTTGTTCAAGGCCTCACAACTGGGAGGTGGAGGAGCTGGAATCTATCACAGAAGTTTATCCCCTGAGGTTATGATCTTTCCACCACACTACATAATCTATTGAATTACAGTTAGAATGTTAATCTTCTATTTTCAATAAGACTATTAGCTTCTTCAGCTTCTCAAAATAGGGACAATGTCTTATACTGTTTGGTAAATGAATAAAGTGCCAAATACTTAATTAGAATCTATTAATTGAATAGAATACTTGTCCTAAGATACTGCTTACCCACAACAATGTTTTGTAAATGGTGAAATACTTTATAAATTACCACTATTCATCCTGGAATTAAAGAGATGATATGATACTGTAAAAATATGTGATATGAAAAATATGTGATTACAAATAATACTGTGAAAAAAATTACCACTATTCTTCCCATGCCAGCAACTAGCACAGCACCTAGTACAATGCAGGAACTTAAAAAGTATTTGCTGAATGAATGAGTGAGTGACTTTTGGCCTGTGTTTAGAGAAGCTTTCCTGTTCTAAAGATGACCCATGAACTAGAAGAAAATTGAAAGATGCGCAGACTCCATTAAGTTTCAAATAGTTTATCCTGGAATCCCCAAAGCCATCCTTTATGGAAGTTCTTTGATGTTTCCCAATAACCAGGCAGAATTCACATTTAGAGTATAAGCTCAGCTCCTGCTAGGTAGTGTGGACAGGTGAAGGGCTAAAGGACGTAGCCATGTCACACAGGTGAGAACCACAGTCCCCCAGCCCAGAGATCTGGATCCCTTCTGATGGGGCATCTATGGATAGGCTGGAGAAGCATGGCCTGTGCCATGACGGTAGGGGGAGCCTCACAATAACCCCAGAAGCCCATGTAAACAAACCAGAAGTGATCCATCCATAGATGGACCTAGTGATTCTCCGTCTCAGTCCGCCTCCGGTACAGCCTTCTCTTACTCAACTTCTTCGAGTAGTGGGATACTAGGCCCGCCACTTTTTAGTAGAGACGGGGTTTCACCGTGGTCTCGATCTCCTGACCTCGTGATCCGCCTGCCTCGGCCTCCCAAAGTGCTGGGATTACAAGCGTGAGCCACCGCGCCCGGCCCCTCTGGTTTCTTAAGTTGAATACTGAGTAGTTTATTCTTGAAGTTTTCTAATTATAAAAACATTTAAAGTTTGAATTTTTCTATGAATTTAGTCAGCCAGTGCTTAATAAAGAGCATCTATTATTTACCTTTAAAATACAATTATGAGAAAGACAAGTTTCTTACCCTGAAAGAGCTTCCATTCCAGAGGAAATGAGAGGAAGACAATAAACAGGTCCAATAAGTGCAATGAAAAAAACAAAATAGGTAATGGGATTGAGAGTGACTTGGGAAACTGCTTTAGGCAGGTGATTCAATGAAGCTTTTCAAAGTAGACAACATTTATGTTGAATTATAAATGAAAGGAAACAGTCAGGCAATGGTTTATAGCTGCACTATCCAAAGTGGTAGCAACTAGATAATCAAATTGATTGAATTTTATACATTCAAATTAAAATTAAATTTAAAACTCAGTTCCTCAGTTGTCATAGTCACATTTCAGGTGCTTTACAGCCTCATGTGGTGAGGGGCTGCTGTATGGGATGTCCCTGGCATGGAATATTTCCATCCCCACAGGAAGTTCTGTTGCACAGCACTGGTCCGAAGCAGAGGAAAGGATAAGACAGGAACTACCTTGGCACTCTGCTGGATGAAAAAAAGGCGGTGTGGCTGAAGGGGAAATGATAGAGGGGAGAGAGATAAGTGAGGAGGTTGGAGAGCTAGAGCTAGATGGGAACAGGCCATAGAAGTCCTTGATCACTGTGGCTCTTTATGCTGATTGCTGTGGAAACCCACCAAGGTGTTTTACATAGGGGGGCAACGATTCTGATTCTACCTCCAAAAGATCATTCTGAAGGTGTTGAAACTAAGAGCTTATGTGTTATTAATCCCAAACAAGTTTTGATTTCAGTTACAATTTTCTCTTTGAACAAAAAAAGTTATTTTAAAGATAGTATTTAAAAATAATTTCCAAGTGGGAATTTTTTAGGGGGGCAGCAGGGGAAGGTTGTAATTTCATTAATTTATGTTTTTACTGCTTTGTTGTCTGAAAATGTGGCCTAAAAATTTATGGTTTGAATAATTAATTAAGGCTTTTGTTTAATTTTATTTGTTTGTAATTGAGTAAAGGGCCAATTTTTATAAATGATTTGTGGGTATAAGTAGAAAAGAAAAGCAAGAATGAGTATTCCCTATTTATAGGGTATCAGATATATTTCAAGGTTGTTAATTGTGTTACTCTTCTCATTTATATCTTTTTAATGTTTTGTTTAATTGAGCTGTCAAATTTCAAAGGAGATGTATCAAAGTCTTCCAATACTATGATGGTTCTGCCAAATTCTTCAGATATTACTAAACATTTCTGCTGCACATATCTTCTTGATTAGTTGTTTGTTGCATAAAGATTCATATCTATTATTTTCTTCTCTGCATATTATATTTTTTGCTAACAAAAATTCTTCTGTTCCTGAAAGAAAATTATTCTTCTAGTCACAACACTTCTGACACCAAAGTAGGCACCCACAACACTTCTAACAGCAAAGGGGTGGGTTTTCTCCACACCAAGCAACTCTTTAACTCTCTGCAGACACCAAGAGGTTGTCCTACAGTTTAATTCAATTCTGACACTAACCACCTGGAATTAGTGTAGACCCCAAAGGTTAAGGGTTCAGTCCCACAAAGCTGCCCTCATTCAGATACCAATTGCAAGTCTGGGCCTCCTGTACTTCTGACCAACCAGTTATAAATCAGGAGGGCCCACAACCACTCCTCAGGTTTGATCATTTGCTAGAATGGCCCCCAGAACTCAGGAAGTCACTTTGCTTATGTTTTCCAATTTATTATAAAGGATACAACTCAGGAATAGCCAAATGGAAGAAATGCATGGGCAAGGTGTTGGGGGAGGAGAACGTGGACACCTTCTAGCACCTCCATGTGTTCGCTAACATGGAAGCTCATACAATTTAATTGTTCAATAACTTTTTTAGAGTTTACTCTCCTGCACCTCTGTCCCCTTCCTGGAGGTGGGGGTGCCCATCTTGAGGCTATAAAGGGGCCCCATCCTAAGTCATCTCATTAGCATAAATTATATGGTAATCAAAAGAGGTTCCTGCCAGGCACAGTGGCTCATGCCTGTAATCCCAGCACTTTGGGAAGTCAAGGCGGGTGGAAACCTGAGGTCAGGAGTTTGAGACCAGCCTGGCCAACATGGTGAAACTCTGCCTGTACTAAAAATATAAAAAAATTAGCTGGACATGCGCCTATAATCCCAGTTACTTGGGAGGCTGAGGCAGGAGAATACGTTGCATCTTGGAGGAGGAGGTTGCAGTGAGCTGTGATTGTGCCATTGCACTACAGCATGGGCCAAAGAGTGAGACTCCATCTCAAAAAAAAAAAAAAAAAAGATGTTCCTTATGAATAACAAAAGACACTGATATCACTCAGGAAATTCTAAGGGTTTTAGGAGCTCCGTGACAGGAACTGGGGACAAAGACCACATATATTTCTTATTATACCATTATATATGTTTAACCTTTCCTCTATAGGTAGATATTTGAATTGTTTTTAATTTTTGCTACCTTCAACAATGCTCTTTATCCTAAACCTCTTTAGGCATATTACTCTCAACTCTGTTGTGTTGATGGAAGAAAAAGAGAAAACATGAACCAATGTGTTTTAGGACACTATGAGATGTTTTTATTAGTCAGGACCCTAAGGAATATGTGTGATGCTTTTTTAAGTTAAACGTTCTCCCTTGTTGACCCACCTTTATAGCTCTTGACACTTGGGAATTGATTTTACTACCATACTGTCAAAACTGGAGGTAACAAAATAAATTATGTTGAACAGCCTCCTTTAAGTTAGAAATTTAATACTAGTGATAAATGTACAGAATGATTCACTAGATCACTGAGCACAAAGTGAGAGTATTCAGAATAGAAGAAATCTTGCAGATGGTACAAAGACAACTTTGACATTTAATCCAACAGCATAAGACTGAATGAGATCAAAGGGACTTTGAAACTACAGTTCCATATGGCTGCTGTTATAGAAAATCACCAGGGACTGTTATCGAGTTTGTTGAACACTACTTATAATAAAAAAAATTATCACCTAAGGAAGGAAGAAAAATCATTGATTGCAAAGGTAGATGCTCCATTGCTGTAATTCAAATGAAATCACTGGCACATTTGTCGTGCCACAGAGAATACCATCTCCGGCCTTTTCCCAATGAATTATTAATGGGGGGTTGGAGATTATTTGATAAAAGGCTGACAGGGAACTACTTTGAGCAAAACAAGTGTCATTGACACTCAGAGAAGCAGGTGCTAATGAATAAACATTGTGGTGGTAGAGTACAATGAGGCGTGGAGATGATTTGGACATGCAGTGTGTGTGGACTAATTTGAGTGACACGGCCTATTCTGGGTGAAGAAAAATAAAACAATTAGAGCCTTCAAAGAGGAGATTTCCTGCCAGGGAATCTATAAATATGATTTGTTTTGTGGTTATTCTTCCATTGAGATGCAACTCAGGCCAACAAAAGATTCAAGGTGAGAATTGAACTGACTGTGAGGATATCTTCCACCCTTACATTCTGGGATGAAATTCAATTAGACTCTCCCCTTGGATCAGAAATCGCTATGGGTCTCCATGCTGAAAGCCTAGCATGCCTGTAGCACACCTATCAGGTAGGGGGAACAGTCCCAAAGAACTAATAGACAAACACGCACTGAAATTTAAAACTACCTTTGCAAAAATTGAGACAGAAAAATCTGACATAGGAAAATTGTGACAGTGAAAGAAATCTGACCTAACCAACTGCATCTTGCTTCTAACCTCCAAGCTGCCTTTGTTCATTCCTGAGTGTAGATTGAGCTAACTATGGGAGGAATTTAGTTTATAGTATAACTTTGAAACAAAGATAATAACCACCTCTTCCCAAAACAAACCGTCTCCTTGCTTGGGGTTCAGACCACCTTTCTAAAACCAACAAATTAGCCACAAGATTAGAAATTATGGCTCAGGAGTCAGCCAGAGATCACAAGATTACTAACCTCCCCAGTTGCTCCTATAGAAAACACCACTATGGTAAAATCCGAGATTGGTGTTTGAGGTGTTGTTCACTCATTGCATATTAATGGACCAATTGGTGCCATCCAGGCTGGTAAACTGGCTTATCTGGTCCTGTGGTCTCCTCACCCAGGAACTGACTCAGCACAAGAAGATAAGCTTTGACTCCCTGTGACTTCATGCCCGACTCAATCGCTCTCCATTCCCTAGCTCCCTTCCCAGCAAACTATCTTAAAAACCCTAGCCCCTGAATTTTCAAGGAGGTAATTTTAGTCACAATAAACTCCTGTCCTTCCACTTAGCTGGCTCTGTGCTTATTAAACTCTTTCTCTATTGCAAAAACCTGCTGTTCTCAGTGTATTGGCTTTTCTGGGCAGCAGGGAAGATTAACCCACCAGGCGATTACAAATTCACTGGCCAACAACTTGTTCAATGTCCAATGCCTTAGGTGAGAAGATTTCTCTGACTTAGTGATATCCATGTCATTTCCTCCTTAGCAGATGTAAATTGCCTCTTTTTCTTGCAGAGCTGGGTTACCAGTCACTTATTGGCAAGGCTTATGTGGTCACGACACACCTTTAAGTTGTGAACTATCACAGTGCATGTACTACTCCAGTGCTAAGGCAGCCCTATCATCTTCCAGGGCTACAGCTCCCTATGTGTCAAGGATGGACAAGCTGGATGGACTGAAAGTTCTTGTAGCTTTTATACTCAACAATAATAAGAGGCTTCACATTGTATAAATCCATTTCCTCCTGAACTCTGAACATATGATTAACAAGCTCTTTTTCCTCTATCTACTCTCAATGTTGAAAAAGCTTGAGCTGCTTTGGTCGAAAAGCCTTAGATTTTGTACCAAATGTACAGTTAACTAGTTCTTTTCAGAAATGTTAACATTGTTACATTTCTAAACGAATAACAAAAACAGTATCATGACCACCCACTTTCTCATATCTCATTTGATCTTTATCAAACTCCCTTTGCCCTCATTTAATAAAGAAACCTGTGTTCTAAAATGTATGTAATTTGTCTAAGATCATACAACCTACAAGTGGAGAAGCCAGAGTTTGAACCTATATTGGACTCCAAAGCCCAGTATTCCAATAATACCTTACTACTTATAAAGGGAGGTGGACTGTTGTAAAAACACTAATGGCTAACTTTTTTTATTGACAAATCATAGTTGTATACATTTACGGGATATAATGTGATGTTTTGATATATGCACATAATGTGGTATGATTACATCAAGTAAATTAACATATCCATCACTTTACTTACCTATCTTTTTTATGGTGAGACATTTGAGATGTACTGTCTTAGTTATTTTGAAATACATAATACATTATTATTGACTATAGTTACCCTGGTGTGCAATAAATCTCAAAAGCTATTCCTCCTGTCTATCTGAAACATTGTATTCTTTTGATAAGCAAATCCCCAATCCCTCCCTCCCAATGCCCTCCCCTCAGCCTCTGGTAACCATCATTCTACTCTCCACTTCTATGAGTTCAACTTTATCAGATTCCTCATACAAGTGAGATCATGCAGTAAATACTTTCTTTCAGTGCCTTGTTATTTCACTTAGCATAATGTCCTCCAGATTCATCCATGTTGTTGCAAATGACAAGATTCCCCCATTTTTAAAGGCTGAATGGTATTCTATGTATATATACCACATTTTCTTTATCCATTTATAGGCACTTACATTGTTTCCATATCTTGGCTATTGTGTATAATGCTGCAATAAACATAGGAGTGCAGATAACTCATTGACATACTGATTCCTTTCATTTGGATATATACTTAGTAGTGGGATTAGTGAATTATATGGTAGTTTTACCTTTGGGCTTTGAGGAACGTCCATACCATTTTCTATAATACCATTTTCTATAATGCTTGACATTCCTACAAACAACATATAAGAATTCCCTTTTCCCTACATCTTCTCCAACACTTATCTTTCAGCTTTGTATAAAAGTCATTCTAATAGGTATCAGATTATATCTCATTGTGGTTATACTTTGCATTTTTCTGATGATTAGTGTTGGTGAGCATTTTTTCGGGTATCTATTGGTCATTTGTATGCCTTCTTTTGAAAAATATCTGTTCAAGTCCTTTGCCTATTTTTTAATCTGTTTGTTTTCTTGCTATTGAGTTATTTGAGTTCCTTACATATTTTGCATATTAATCCCTTGTCAGATGTGTGGCTTTTTTCCATCTCTGTGAAAAATGATGAGTTTTTTTCATCTGAGTTTTTTTCAGGTGAGTTTTTTTCATTTCTGTGAAAAACGACATTAGTATTTTTATAGGAATTGCATCGAATCTATAGATCACTTTGGGTAGTTTGGACATTTTCACAATGTTAATTCTTCTAATCCATGAACACAGATATCTTTTCATTTATTTGTGTCTTCTTCCATTTTTTAAGCAGTGTTTTATAGTCTCAGTATGCAGATATTTCACCTCTTTGGTTGTATTTACACCTAAGTATTTAAATGTTCTTGTTGTTATTATAAAGGCAACTGTGTTCTTAATTTTTTTTCTGATAGTTCATTAGTATATATAATAGAAACACTACTGATTTTTATATGTTGATTTTGTATCCTGAAACTCTGCTAGATTTATCAGTTTGAATAGCTTTTTTGGTGGAGTCTTTAGGGTTTTCTATGTATAAGATCATGTCATCAGCAAATATAGATAAGTTCCTTCTTTCCTATGCATATTCCTTTTGCTTCTTTCTCTTCTAATGGCTTTTATTAAGGAGTTTCTGTGTGCCAGAAGCTATGCTGAATCATAATGCATCTATTCCTTACCAAAAACTTGTTAGAAAAGTAGTATCATTTTACAGAGGGAGAAGACACACTTGGAGAGCTAGAATCTCAGAGCTGGGGACGAAATGAGGTACATCAGCTCCTAAAGTCCAGTCACTGAGCCACTGAGCCATGCTGCCTCCCTCCCAAGGTGAAGAGAAAGGAGGTAGTGTTACCTACTCTCCAAAGCACCAGAAGGCATAAAGTTTTACATCAAATTATTCCCCAAAGAAAACCAGGTTTGCTCTCTCTCTGACAGCTTCCTAAAGCAATGCTGCTTTGGCACTGATGTTGAGAACAGAATGCTTCAGTCTGAGAATCCAAGGCTCAACACAAGCCTTGAGAACACAAGGTTCCAGCTTCTCTGACCCTGAAAACACAAGGCTGAAATGCCCACTTTGGACCACAGCCCTGTGACTTTCTTTTGTATACAACACACAGCTGAGTTCACCACATGTCAAGGGAAAAACAAAAAACATGATGGAGTTTGAGAAGTTCTAGAGAACATTAGAAATGGAAATACAAATTATTAAAGCTTACTGAAGAAGCCTGATATGTAAGATACCTATTCAGTCTGGAATAAGGAAGGCTGTGAGGATAAATGATTGAGCTGGATGGGAAAGTTGCCCTGCTGACCAAATCCTGCTGTAAGATTTAGGGGATCCCCCAATGCCTTGAAAGGTAGTCTCCTACAGTCTTGCAACTTTGGAGCACGTGTCATGTGTCTGCAATGCCCTATACATCTCTTTCACTATTTCTCAGTCATTTCCAGCCTCATTCATCAATGACTCAGGTATTTGGCTCAGGTCAGCCGTCCTTTCCCAGGGCCAATCCTATCAAATCAATGGCTCAAAGCACTCTCTATCTGCCCATGAAGGCTCAAAGCACTCTCTATCTGCCCATGAAATTCTATCTTTTAAGCTGGTTTTACTCAACAACCCCTCAACACATTACTCTCCAACCTCTTGGAGACCTCTGGCCATTGACCCCTTTTTTTTCTTCCATCTCCAGCATTCTACCCCCTTCTCATTTTTCTCCCTATTTTAGCTAGACCCAAAGGACCACAACTCGTGCCTACATGTCCCTTCTCTTCTGCCCTTTCAAGCACCTACCCTGACTTCAACCCTGAATGACTCTGATTACTTGCCCCCTCCATGGCTGTATGTGGATTGCTAAGCACCACTGGAGAAAATTACACAAGCGGACTCATTGGTGCCACTAGAAATTCATGATCACCAGCCTTGACTGTCCAGGAAGCCTACTATGTTTTCCTGGTCAATCCACATTTTTATTATTTTCCAATTTTTCTCATCTCCTTAAATCTTAGATTCCCTTACCTTCTCATTTATTATTTATCCTCGAGCCCAAATATGCAAATATTCCTGAACTAACACTATAGCATCTGCTGCTTGGGCCCCACCCAGACCTTCTTTTCAGGTATGGTCACTCTTTCCCCAGCTGCTGCAGGAGTTGCCACCCTTCTCTGGAGGATTGTCCTTGGGTTATAGAAGCTGCCTTACCCAGAGATTGCAGGAAGACTATGCACCCCACTCCACTTGCAGAAGGGCAGTCAATGGCCAGTTGCAGGAGTATAGAAATCAAGCCCGCTTTCTGCAAGGACAAACTCTGTGGAAGCAATTCACACTCCAGAACCCCTGAGGGATCAGGCTGAAGCTTGGTTTCTGAAGCTACACCTAGGCCTAACTTTTACCCTACTACATCCTGCTTCCCCACCCTTTCTTACACATTTTTCTTGAGAACCCTTCTCAACAAATCACTTGCACAAAAATCCCCATATCGGGCTCTGCTTAGGGAACTTAACCTCAGATAACCACCTGCTTCTTTGCTCCTCCTTTCCTCCTGTGTTGAAGCTGAGTGATCTTATTCAAGGCCAATGCCTCCTCCTGTGCTTTGGGCCCCATGCTGTTCTGTCTTCCCAGGAACCTTGCACAATAAGTAATCCTTATGTGTTTCCCCCCTTGGCTCCATCCCATCAGGATTAAAATAAGCTCAAGCTTCTCCCATCTTAAAAAAAGAAATCTTCCCTTAACCCTCTCTCCTTTCCAGCTACTGCCCTCTCTCTCTTCTCTTCCATAGCCTAACTTCAGCATGAGGTTGTTGAAGCTTTAAAATAATTTCTTTTATGCTTACCTTTCCCCCTTCATATACAGAACATAAAGAGTCCACATTGTGGAAGGATTAGAGATTTTGGAAGACCTCAAGATGTGGTGAGAAGGGAGCCCTTTGAGGACGTGCCTGCCATTCTTACTGTTACTCTGAGCATTTCTGGCACCTGTGCTGGTGAATGTTGCCCTATGTGGAGCTGTTTACATGCACCTCCTCCATTTCCTCACCTCCTGCTCTTTCCTCAACCCACTCCGATCTGGTCTCCTCTTCTGCCACTTCACCTCTGACCTCCGTGTTGCTAAATCCACTGGACATCTTTCAGTGCACGCCCCACTTGATTTTTCTCCTCCACTCTTTGCTGTGTTCACTCTTTTTGGCTTCTCTGTCTTTGTATCCCTCGTGCCTGCCTCGCTGCCCCTTTTTGGCTCCCCTTTCAGTTGCTCTACTTTTAACCACCCATTCAATGTTGCTCTCTCTCACAGTTCTGTCTGGAAGCAGATTTTTTTTTTTCACTCTGCGCCTGCCCTAAGCAACCTTATGCATTTCTAAGGCTTTAATCACCACGTCGATGAAATGGATCCCTAAATATCCAGCCCAAGTCTTTCTTCTGAACTCCAGACTCGTATATTCAACAGTCTTTGTCACATTTCCATGGGGATACTTCAAATATGCCTTAAACAGAATATGTCTAGAATTAAATGCGTATTTTTTCTACCAAAACTGCTTCAGCTTCAATCTTGATAGCCTTAAGAAATTTTCATCACCACCCACATAATTTCTCAAGTCAATAATTTACGAGTCAGTTGTTATTTCTCTCCAACCTTGTATTCAATCAATCACCGAGTCCTAATAATTCAATGTCTTAAATATCTCTCAAATATATCTCCTTCCATTCATTCCCCAATGATGGCATGCTAGTTTAAGCCATCATTATTTCTTGTCTCAAGTATTTTAAAAATTTCTGTATCTATTGGGGATTACTTGTAGGAAATGGAAATCACTTTACCTTTTAAGGGTAAAGGGATTTAATATGGGAAATAAGGAGCTTGCTTGCACAATCTTGGAAAGACTGGAAGGTTCTGGGCTAAACTTCCTGGAATAACATCCAGAACAGCATCACAGAAAAGGCACAGCAGGGGAACTCTACCCTAGCAGAACAAGGCTTTTAAAAGCACAAGACAGACTATGAAATCCTCCTGAAAAATCATTGGTAGTTTCCCGTTGCTTGTTTTTTCTTTTCTTTTTTCCTTTCTTTGTTTTGTTTGTTTGTTTGAGATAACATCTTGCTCTGTTGCCCAGGCTGGTGTGCAGTGGCATGATTATAACTCACTGTAGCCTCAAACTCCTGACCTCAGGCAATCCTCCGACCTTGGCCTCCCAAAGCACTGAGATTACAGGAGTGAGCCACTGCCCAACCTTCCCATTACATTTCAAATATAATCTAAATTCCTCATCACGGCCTATAAGTAGTGTTTATCATGTGCTTACAATGTACCAGGCACTGTGCTAAGTGATTTTTGTGGATTAACTCATTTGATCCTGAGAATAAACCTATGAGGCAGATAAATTATCCTAGTTTTTAGAGATGAGTCAATTATGATTTAGGAAGGTTAAGTAACATTCCCAAGGCCACCCACCCAGGAGGCAAGGCCATCAGACTTCCTGACTCATAGCCCGTGCATACTTAGCACACTGCTGTCCCACTGTCTCCATCAAGACAGACCCTGAGAATGTCTCCAGCCTCGCTTCTCATTGCTGCCTCCATCACTCCCTATTCTCTGCCAATGCCAGCAACCCTCAGTCATAGATGTGCTCTGTCTTGCCTCCAAGCTTTTGCACTTGGCTTCTTCTTCTTCTTCTTCTCTGGAACATTCTTCCTCCTCTTTTTTCCCCAGCTCACATCTGCTCATCCTTCAGGACAACTCAATCAAATTCCCCCTCCTCCAGGAAGCCTCTCTCCTGGCCCCTTGGAAGTGGTAGAGTCTCCCAATTACCCCATGTAGGGGTAATTACCCCAACATCTACTCTCCTGCAGCACTTCACACACATGGAATTATCCCCTAAATCATCTAGTAATTCTTTAATATGTGTCCTCCCCATAAAGCTGCATGGTGGCAGCCACTGTGCCTGCTGGATCCATCTCTCTCCTGGGGACCCAGAATTCTGCCTGCTAAAAAATGAGCATCCAATAAATATTGGATGAAATAAATCAGTCAAGCAACTCACTGATAAAGGGAAAGAAATTTAAATAACTCAATATCTAAAAGAAGGATAATAAAAATAAAAACATCTCAACAAAAACTGTGGGCAAACTCCCTTTGAAGAAAGAAAGAGGAGTGATTAAGGGAAGGAAGGAAGGCCCGCAAGACCTCAACCTCCTGAGTTCATTAGGTGCAGAATGCAGCGGAAGACAGAAGTGGGACTTCAGTGTGACCAGCTCCCCATGCGTAACTTTGTTCTCACCCCATGCCCACCTTGGAGCAGGGCTCAGATGTTCCACACTCAAGAATTAGTCCGAAATCCACAATGGTGTGTCGTTAGATCCAAATATGCGTGTTATATTTCCAGGAGGTTGGAAGTTTGTGTTTCACACCGTGTGGCCAAACTGTGGTAAATATATCTTTAAACATCACTGCTCTGTCCCCAAACTCCTCTCTTGATGCCAGCCAACGGATCCCCTCTTTCTCCTCCGGAGTAGCCCTTCCACTCTGCAACCAAGACAGACCCAGCCTCCCTCCCACAGAGGCTGCCCATGTCTGTGTGTCCATCTTTCTCTCTTTGGATAAGGAGTATGTTTCACTCTTACCTTCTCCAGGGCACATCCTCACACTCAGTCCCTGCTCCATAACAAAGGCTCCTCTTTGGGATCCATGTCCCCTTGTCATCCAAAAGACCAACAAGATGGCTGAACAGAAAGGAGTGCTTTATTGGCAATATGAATTTGCAAGCACAGAAGGCAAAGTCTCCAGCGTGGACCAAAGGTGCTCTCTCTTTGAAGAGGGGAATGTTGGATTAGGTTTTATGCCTCACAGGGCTGGTATCATATATATTCAGCAGGTTTAAAGGAAAAGCTATGCATATTTATGAGGGGAGCTGAGCGCATGTGGATTGGGTAAACATGTATGTAACATACATCTCATGCTCACTTTGGAGAGCATCAGAAGGAGATGGAATTTGGCTCTTTACATCAAAAGGTGAACTATAGGATGCAAAGACAGTTTGTGTGCAGTCTGTACAAGCTGCCAAAACTGACCTAAAATCTGCAGTAGCTTCTAAGAAGAGAATGTTTGGAAGGCTGGTCCTCTGTCCAGAGTTGTAGTGGCCTGATAGCTCCTATTTTAGTGAGTTTTGTAAGGGTGTAGTATTTCTTACAGTAGGAATTTAAAAATGTACCATGGCAGCTGGGCCCTGAACTCTCAACCCGTAGGTACCTTTGCTTCCTTAACCTTAGGGCCCATCTTAGTAGATAAAGAGGTGTCTATTTTGGTCTCTCAGATCACATCCAAGGAGGCAGGGTGGACTGTAAATATAGTAGAGATATTTGGGGCATATTAAACCTGTGTAACTTTTGGTTTTAATAGTATTTTGTTCCCAGTCATTGTAGACTCCCACATCAAGAACCATGCCTGACAGACTCAGATCACAGTTTCCTCTAGGATGTAGACATAATATGGCCCCTTCTGCTCTTAATGCTGAGCTATAAATCTCAGTGCCCTGGGAAATAGACTAAGAGGCTTCCAGAGAAAAAGTATGAGATGAAACTGAAACAGCCTTTCCACCATAGTGAAGCGTGGAAAGAAGTCAGGTGACAATGTCAGACATGCATCGCCACATTCTCCTTCATCCGGTAGACACTTTCCTGGGATTGGCAGAAATATCCCGACAGGTAAAGGAGAGTCAAGATCACTGTGGAGCTGGGGGTTGGGCAGTAGCATGCTTCAGTGGACATAGCCTGGGTAAAAACTACATTTACCTGGCCATATGCAAGGTGGCCCAGGGCAATGATGTGGCATCTCAGAGTGAAAAGTCAGATAGGAGGCTCTGTGGTGGCGTTTCCGACTCCGTCAGGCCTGTATGTGGACTCCTGGGGGCCCAGAAGTTCCTACATGCTCCTGTGAAGACCACAAGTACAGAGAGGACTACTGGTGCAGTGGAAGCCTGGGTCAGGAGGAGGGGCCATCAGGGGTGGGACCTTGGCTGGGTGTGGTGGCTTATGCCTATAATCCCAACACTTTGGGAGGCTGAAGGGGGCAAATCACCTGAGGTCAGGAGTTCAAGACCAGCCTGGCCAACATGGTGAAACCCCGTCTCTACTAAAAATACAAAAATTATCTGGGCATGGTGACAAGCGCCTGTAACCCCAGACACTCAGGAGGCTGAGGCAAGAGAATCGCTTGAACCTGGGAGGCAGAGGTCACAGTGAGCCGAGATTGTGCCACTGCACTCCAGCCTGGGCAACAGGAGCGAAACTCCATCTCAAAATAAAAGGTGGGACCTTGATGACCAGAGGCCATGGCAGTGGTACCCAAGCAAATGGCAGTTCAGCCATCGGACCAGCTGAGCCAGCCAACAGCAAAGATGGGAGGAGGAGGATAGCATACTGACCAGGTGTTATGAGCCCCATGCCAGGAGGACTCAAAGCTTTGCCCATATCCAGAAGTAAGGCAGAAGGAGGAGGAAAGAATCAATGGCTTTGAACTGACCAAATATTTACTCCATAGAGACTTGCTGTTTAAATGCTAGAGTTGGTGAAACCATGATTTGGCAAGTTTAATATGCATTGCCTGCCCCCTATCTCTTGCTCAGCAGAGGTGGCTGAAGGCCTGTGAGGGTCTGGCAGCACCGGAGCAACTGGAGATGTTCAGAGAGACCCAGCCCTTCAGGAGCAAGGCACAAGTCATGGGGCTAAATCCCAGCATCTACATAGCCTCAACCAGGATTCCGAGGGAGGCCGTGATGGAGCACAGCTCCTACCTTGACCTGAATGATCTGGTTGTTAATGAAACGTCATGCCCCTTCAGATCTCCCAAGATTGTGGCTCCTTGTAGCTAGAAGGCTATTAAAAAGAAAAATCCCAACTCTAGTTTGAAATCCATATGATTATTTCTAGCAGTGAGCCCCCCCATCCCAGGGGATCATGAGGAGGAAGGAGTCAGCCGCTATTTTCCATGGACAACAAAGCCCGCCAAAGACACCCAGTGGGCTGGGAGAAGAAGCATTTCGCAAGGTCATCAGGATACAGCCTGTCTGAACACAAATTAGAAGTGGCATTGAGTGAAGACAAAGAAAGACGGGGTGAAGACCCCAGTTATAGGCTTCGTTTCAACGTGATTGCTGTGGTTTCTGGTTGTAGTCTTCAAAAGATTGTGGGTGGTGGTAGGCAAGACAGAGAAAGAGAGGAGCAGAGTTAGGAAGGGCTGAGCTGTTTAAATGCTATGGTTGGTCTTACAAAGTGAATGTTATCTCGAGGCCTACATTCTGCTGATTCAGTTGCTCTTATTTGGATTTTCAAATTATTCCTGACAAGATAATAAGTCTCTTTCAAAACATTAAATCGGATAAATCTCCCGGCTGGAGGCCTCTTGTTCGATTTAATTTTCTGCAGATATTCTACAAATCTAATGAGAAATCAAAATGAAAGGGCTTAATTGGAATTCCTCTAATTCCCCAACACGAGGTCTCGTGTTAAAGAATGTGGAAGTAGACATGCAGTAAGATGTTTTCTTCTCTCTCTCTCTTTTTCTCTCTCTGGGTTTAGCTGAGTCCCCTCCTGACCTTTAGATGATCTTGTTAGACTTCCCAGCCTATAGAAGGCTGAGCATTAATTATAGAGCTTGATTTCTGCTTGTTTCTGTGGCCAATTTTAATACACTCCTCAGTTTTCTTTAGGTCTATTTAAGGCTGCATGTTGTGTCTTCAGCTGAGCTGTGTGGACATAGCAAATCAGATATCAGTTTTCAGAGCTGCTGTTCTGCAGAATGTGGAAGGCTGAGAACCGAGCTTGTAAAGTCCCGTGGGAATTGGTTTGCCAAAATTGACTGCTTCTATTCTTAGGAACTTTCCCAGATTAGTGCCTTGGGCATCGTTTCCATCCATGTTAGGTAATAACCACTACTCTTTATTGAGCACTTACTATGTGCCAGGCACTTTGCCAAGCCTTTTACATGCCTGCTTTATTTAATCCATCTCCATGCAGCATCCCTGTGAGCTAGATGCTGTGATTATTCCCATTGTATAGAAGAGCACGTCGGCTCACAGAGTACATGTCATTTATTCTAGGCTGCACCCTTAGTAAACAGTTTATGTACTGAGTAATGAGAACTCTCATTCTCATTACTCCAAGAAGAAAATATCTAAGTTAACATGAAAATCACTTTTAATCAGGTCCCAGGAATGATATACCTTTAGTTAACAGAGCACAATCCTTGTCATACATCCACTAACACATCCATCCATAGGAATGAACTCTTAATTGCTTTTCAGGACTTTGTAAAAGAGGGAGGAGGAAGGGGGGGTGCTCTTGTTTCCTCACCAAAGAAGCTGCTGTCACCCAGATTGGGAGAGAAATTGACGTGACAGTAAGCAGCTTCATGTTCCCAGTATTGCAAGAGAAGGCAGAAGCATCACATTCGCTGTTCTTGGCAAAGATCCCACCTCATTAAAGAGGATATTGGTCACTTTAATGGTTTTGAGACAAATATGGAGAGACTGCCTCACTACAGAACCAAGTCAACAGACAAAAAACACCTACACCAGGCTGTACTTTCTCTCCTGCTTGCTGCCTAGGCTGACAGCTCCACCTCCCAGAAGACAGATGCTCCTGTCACCTGCTATTAATAGTCATTCCAGATTAATGGAACCAAGAGGGTAAAGACCAGCCAGCAACTGCTTTGAATGGGGATTTGAAGTGTGGAGTTTGCTCTTGCCCCATCACTTCTTGACTTTTATTACCGGCCATGATGACACTGCAAAAAAAAAAAAAGAAAGAAAAAAGAAAAAATTCTGGCCAGGAGCCTCTCTTAGACTGGGTTTGCTCACAAAACTTTACTATAAATATAAGATGGTCTGTGCCCTTGCTTCTAAATTCACAAGGAAGAAGTGCTGTGAGGAAGGGCAGAGGAAGCTTACTTTGGCTTAATCAGCACAAAAACTTTCCAAATGAGAAAAATTGTCATTATTCTAAGAGCGTCCTCCTTATAAATGGGTAACTACAACCTGACAGGGCTCAGCCTGGGCATCTGGAGCTGTAAGAACAGAGCTCTGCCAACACCTGTCTTCTATCTGCAGCTCTTTTCCTCTCCGAGGCTGCCCCACACCCTCATTTTTGTCCTCCACTGGCATGGAAGGCATTTGTGCAGATGAGTTCAGGGAAATCGCCTTTGAAAAGCTTGACTGCAGGGACTAGAATTTGAGCTCTTCTGTGGAGAGAATAGTTTCTCCCAGTTTCCTATGTTATCCAAGAAGCAAATAGAGAACAAATAATTCAAATAGCAACATTACAGCAAGCAAGGATGGCGCTCAGAGGGAAGGTGCTGACACTCATGCCTGTGCTGTGATGCTGTGGGTTGGGGCTTGCTATCTCTGAGACCCAGACCATGGCTGAGTCAAACTCATTATGAACCATTTGTTATTTATACTTCTGACTGATTTCCAAGAGACTTGAGGTGGCTTGCACCAAAAACCAAGCCTATACTAAGCCTATAAAAACGAGATTCAAATGAAAGGAAATAGGCATTGAAAAAAAGCAAAACTGAAAATATTATTGCAGAAACCTGGACTACGATAAGTAATAATTTTACTTTGAGCTTCCTGACATGCAAGGCAAAAAAAGGAACCATGACAAAGTACCTGCTTTCAACATCTGATTTTAAAAACACACCAAATTTGTCAGGACGTAGGGACTACTTTGCTTTTCACTCTGTTCCACAGCTGCACACTATACCCCATGCAAAGGTCAGACAAAATGAGACCTTCCGGGATTTGTTAAATAAACTCTTCAAAGCTCAAGGGAATCACAAATTCTTTCTCAAACAATGACATTCTTTGGTCATTTCTCTTATGGGGGAAGATAGAGTATTTGTTCATTTCTTGACAAACTCACAGTAGGACTCTGAATGGAAGTTCATTTCATCAAAATGCTTCCTGCAGGAGCAGACAAACAGTTTTCTGGTAGCAAAAGCTGAAGTTCAATTTTTCTGAGCCCCATGAAAAGAGATTAATTACTGTTTCCAAAGGACTTGTTACAGTGGGACACGATGGTATTCCAGAGAGCATTGAGCTGGGAGCCAGAATCGCTGGGTTCTTGTTCCAACTGAACAGCTAACATAACTGTGTGATATTGGGCAAGTCCCTTCTCCTCTCTGAGCTGCACTTTCCCATCTGTATCATGACAGGGTTGAAATAGTTCAGTGGTTCTCAACTCTGGAGGCATTTTAGAATCAGTTGGGGGAGGTTTTTTTTTTTTTTTTTTTTTTTGAAGACAGGTCCCCTAGGCTGGAATACAGTGATGAAATCAGAGCTCACTGCAGCCTCAGCTTCCTGGCCTCAAGCCATCCTCCTGCTTCAGTCTCCCAAGTAGCTAGAGCTACAGGCACACACCACCGTGCCTGGCTAATTCATATATTTTTAGTAGAGACAGAGTCTTGCCATGTTCCCCAGGCTGATCTCGGTCTCCTGGGCTCAAGCGATCCTCCCTTCTCAGCCTCCCAAAGTGCTGGGATTACAGACATGAGACACTGTGCCCAGCCTAGGGGGAGCTTTTAAACATACACATGCCTGGTCTTTTCTACAGAGAAATAACATGTAATTTCCTAGGGGTGGAGCCCAGGCATCAGTATTGTTAAAAACACCTTAAGAAATTGTCAAGTGCAGCCAGCACTGAGACCACCGGATGCAATGATCTCAGACACCTCTCCAGATGCCTGCATCCACAGAGACATCCTTATTGTGAGGGACACCTGGGTTATGATTCTCATGGGCATAGGGCTCTTTCCCACAGAGTCAGCTAGGTTAAAAAGAGCAAAGCAGAAAGGTCCTATAAGTCATGCAAAATGAACTGTCTGCTTATGCAGCTGCACAGCAAAAACGCCTCGGTGTACAACATGTATTTTCCCTTCTTGATGAGAAGCAGCAGCCTCAAACACAGAGCATGAGCTCCATTGTCGGTGACCTCAGCCCACCTCTCTGGCTGCCTCCTCTCCCCACGTAGGCACTCTTACCTCACTTCACACGCCAGGTCCTCCCCACAGACATGCTGACGAGGAGCTGACACAGCTTGAGCTAAACCTCAAGGGCTGGCTGGCGAAATGTTACTAAAACACCAAATGGCTACTTCTGCCTTTATTTCAAGTAGACATAATTCAGCACCTATGTGGCAGTGGCTGGATTAGGCTTGCTGCCTCATTTTTAAATATTTTACTGCATTTGTGAAATAGAGGGATGATCTCCCTTCCCCACTGACCACGACCCTGAAAAGAATAGCAGCATCATGCAAGGAAGAAGTTTAGACGTAAACTTGATCCAGTGCTGCAGGGGCCCCTGTGGCTGCCCTTGAAGGATGGCTAAGGGGCTCGGGGGAGCAGGTTGAGAATGGAGTCTACAAGGCAGTCCTCTCCAGGGGATGTGGTGGCAATGGCTTATCCCAGGACCTGGAGCCCAACTTGCATGGTTGAGCAGTAGGCGCATGCTCCAGCCCTTTACCATATCCCTCAAGTAATTTGACTGGACTCCATCTTAACATCTCGGTTAGGATGTCTTGGCCCAAGAATTTTTTTCCTTTGTTCTTTTCTTTTAAATAAATGGTCTCACTCTGTCACCCAGGCTGGAGTGCAGTGACACAATCACAGCTTACTGCAGCCTCAAACTCCTGGGTTCAAGTGATCCTCCTGCCTCAGCATCCCAAGTAGCTGGGACTGCAGGCATGTGCCACCATGCCTGGCTAATTATAATTTTATTTTTTGTAGAGATGCATTCTCACTACATTGCCAGGCTGGTCTTGAACTCCTGGCCTCAAGCAACCCTCCTGCCTTGGCTTCCCAAAGTGCTGGGATTACAGGCGTGAGCCACAGTGCCCAGCCAAGAATTCTACATTAATTTTTAATTCCCTGGACTGTTTGAAAAGAACATAATTGGTGTCTATATCATGATACTCTCAACCTACTATACCTACCCTCTTTCTGCAAAAAACCAACTTTCTAGAAAACAGAACAAGTGCTCTACCCAAAATATCTGACAAGAGTTCACCAACATAGAATAAACACTACATTATTGAGAGGTTTGTGGTTCCACTATGGAATATAAAGACATAACACTTGGCAAACTGAAAATAATATAACCAACAAAAAATCAGGAGGTGAGAGGAAGGACACAAAAGCATAAGCAGGATAAGGGACTCATCCACCATAGTTAGAGTCAAAATCCACTTCAGAAATTGAAATAGAGTTAACAACAGAAACAGAAAATAGAGTTAACAACAGCTTTAGAGTTAACAATTCCAAAGCTTTCCCAATATATTTTCTTGACCATAGAGAAATCCTTCTGGGATTTAATAATACTCGTGGGGTTTTTTTTGTCTGTTTGTTTGTTTGCTTGTTTTTCTGAGATGGAGTCTCACTCTGTCACCCAGGCTAGAGTGCAGTGGCTTGATCTGGGCTCACTTGCACCCTCCATCTCCCAGGTTTGAGCGATTCTCCTGACTCAGCCTCCCGAGTAGCTGGGACTACAGGCTATGCCACCACACCCAGCTAATTTTTGTATTTTTAGTAGAGACAGGGTTTCACCATGTCGACCAGGCTGGGCTTGAACTCCTGACCTCAGGTGATCCGCCTGCCTTGGCCTCACAAAGTGCTGGGATTACAGGCGTGAGCCACAGCGCCGGGTCAGAATTTAATAATACTTGTAATAAAAAGTGTTTGATAGGAAATTTCTTCAGTTCCTCATCAGCTCTTTCCCATCTGTTGAATTCATACAGTTAAATTTAAATATTTTTATTTTTTTAAAGTATATATAGGGCAATTCCTTTTTTTTTTTTTTTTTTTGAGACAGGTTCTCATTCTGTCACCCAGACTGGAGTGCGGTGGCACAATCACAGCTCACTGCAGCCTTGACCACTCTGGCTCAGGCAATCCTCACACCTCAGGCTCCCAAGTAGGTGGGACTACAGGCATGCACCACCACACCTGGCTACTATTTTTATATTTTTTGTAGAGATGGGGCCTTGCTATGTTGTCCAGGCTGGTCTCAAACTCCTGGACTTAAGCAATCCTCCTGCCTCGGCCTCCCAAAGTGCTGGGATTACAGGTGTGAGCCATCTGCACCTGTCCTAATTCAATTCTTAAAAGAGTATTTCTGTCTTTCGCTCCATGTATACATTCATTCCAGATGTCTGGAAACATGTTTACAAACTGTTAATACCAGACAGTGGAAGTTTAACTTGTTGTTTCAAAATTTGTGTTTTTCTGCCTTGTTTGCATTTTTACCATGAGCATGTACTGTATTTATATAAAAAATGAAACCATGACTCAAAACAAGTCCATGACTAGGGGTCCATGGATAACTTCAAGATGAACTCTAAAATGATGTGCAATATTTTATATATTCATATGTGCACACTTTTTTTCTGGAAAATGTGTCATATTTTCATCAAGTTATTAAAAATGTTCATGACTCCTGAGTGTAGTTCTCTGTCTTCCACATTTCTTTCTTTCTTTCTTTCTTTCTTTTTTTTTTTTGAGATGGAGTCTCGCTCTGGCACCCAGGCTGGAGTGCAATGGCATGATCTTGGCTCACTGTAACCTCTGCCTCCCGGGTTCAAGCGATTCTCCTGCCTCAGCTTCCCAAGTAGCTGGGACTACAGGCATGTGCCACCACGCCCAGCTAATTTTATTTTGTATTTTTAGTAGAGACGGGGTTTCACCATGTTAGCCAGGATGGTCTCGATCTCCTGATCTTGTGATCTGCCCGCCTCAGCCTCCCAAAGTGTTGGGATTACAGGCATGAGCCACTGCACTCGGCCTCTACATTTCTTATACATTCGGTTTTTAGGCTTCTAGCCAATAATACAGCTGCTTTTGACTATCATCTAGGTGCCTCGCACTGTACCAGGAACTTTACATGTATTGTCTTTTGGTCCTCAAGCAACCTTATAAGGTAGATATGGTCATTCCCATGTTACGGAGAAATAAGGGTCACAAATACTCAGTCACTTGCCTGAGGTCACACAGCAATCCGAGATAGGGCTTGTGATCTAAACCCAGCTCTGCTTGCATCTGAAGTGCACACTTGCCCTCCTACATTCTGCTTCCTCATCAGACAAGTCGCTGGAGGTCATTCATCTGTCATTATTTGAGGACCTGCAGTGTGCTGGCAGGGTCCCAGGAGCTGAGAACACATCGTGAACATCAGACAACAATCGTGCTCTTCTGGAGCTGATATTTGATCATTAAAATTCTCTGAGGCAGGCAGGTATCAGTACCCTACTTATCAGACCATCCACATAAACTTTAGAGAAGTTAAAGATTTACCCAAGTTATGCAGCTACTGGGTTATGGAGTCAGAATATCAAACCTGATAAGACTCATCCTTAAGGTTAAAATATGCATTTATTTTTAAATCATGTTATACCTTAATAAAAATGGTGGAAGTGATAGAATATAAAATTAAAGATAAGTTCCGTCCTTCATTGTCTCTAGCCTCACCTGATGAAGGCTGTTGGACATCCTGAAACAGGCTATGTTTTTCCCCACCTCTCTCACATTTTTCCTTTCGGGGCCCTTCTCTCCATTCAAATTGCCCTACTTTGTCACCCAGGATCCTCAACTTGCTCCCCATTGTTTAAACACAGCTGTCTGTCCTGCTCCCTCTTCTCCTACTCCCCAAAATACTACTTGGCACACTCTTTCTATGCAGTCGTTGATCACTGAATACCTAGAGGATGCTGGGCATGGTGGCAAGTGTGGGGAGGCACATTCACATAGAATAAGACACAAGCTCTCTCCCTCCAGGGGCCTGTATTTGCACTTTAAATTGGGATTTTTCAACCCAAAAAAGGCTCTAAGATCTAAAAATGCATCTCAAATGGTAGATTTTTCAGGTACTTTAAAAGATATTCCATTAGACCATTTGTTAACTAATCCAGGAGCTTGCCAAAAATGCATATTCCCAGTCTCCCTCCTCAGATATTCTATACTCTATAGTTCTGGGGTGGGTGGCAGGAATCTGCACATTCAGCAAGTTTCCCAGGGTCCATGTACAACGTTTTTTGGAAAGCATTGGTGTACTTGGGGAGATTGTATTGTACACCCCCTCTAGGAATCCCAGTGTGATGGCCACACCCGATACTTCTGTTGAGTAGCTTATCACACTCTATTGCAGCTGTCTGTCTATGTCTACCACCAGACAGTGGAACCCATTCTTATTCATCTTTGCAGCTCATGTCTCTGGCACATAGTGCCATACCAGAGACATGAGGTAAACATTTATCAGATGTATAAAGATGTGCACAACTCCACATTAGTCACACACACACACATCATTGTCATCATCACCGTCATCATCATCATCGTCATTGTCATCTACTGTATTCACAAGGAAAAAGCTGGCCCTAGCTCTGCCCCACTACACGGTGCCTAGGATGAATAACTGCTTTTGCAACATGCTAAGAGGGAAGGCTTCATAAAGCCATAGTTGACTTGACAGCTGCAGAAAAGTACAAAGGCATATTGCAAGAAGAGAGTTAAACTCTTGATTTATTCCCATGTCCATCTAGCATGAAACCTGCAATAATAAAATTGAGCGTTTTGGTGAAGATCACAGAGCAAGTTGTTCAGATCTAGGGATAGAACTATACGTTGTTTTTACTTTCTATCAAGTCCTTATTGCTCTGATCAAATCTAATAAATCCAAACCCAAACATCTGTGATCTCATGCCACTATCTTGTAGCACTTGTGGCACCAGTAAAAATATAATATTTGTAAAATCTTATTTTTCATATTGTAGATACAGTAAGTATAACTAGAATTTCTAATTCTTGATCGCAATGGATCATCTTGCAATCACACCACTTTGGGAAGCCCTACATTATATCAGGGGTTCATAAATGCTCTTCTAGTTTGGGAAACACAGGGAAGGAAGCCCAGTGTCATATGCAGAAATAAAAATGGAAAGATTTAAAAGAGAGACAGAGATGAGGGAGAAAAGCAAGAAGGAAGGGAGGGAAAGAGTGGAAGAAGGGAAAGAAAGAAGGAGCAAGAAGAAAAGAAGGGAAGAAAGGGAGAAGAAAAGAAGCAAAGCAGGAAGAGAGGTCTGAAGCCACAGATTTTTATTTGAAGCTAACTGCATTATATGCACAGGGGATCATTTCACAATAGTAACTCACAAACAAGCTTGTATTAGTCAAAGGCACATTAAGATCAGATTTGCTGTTTCCCACACTTTCCTCATTGCAATGTATAATTAAGTTAATTTGATAGGACACAAAATGCCCCTCCTTCATGGCATCCCTAATGCTTCTTGAGAGCCCACGAATGCATTTATGGCCAACATCTCTGTAATCCTGGCAGCACTGTTTTTCACGTTCAGCTTCCAGGCACTTGATTGAGACTCCAGCACAATGCATCCCTGATAATAGAACAGATAAGGTAGTTACTGTGTTTAAATGGAGACAGCCCATTTGTGAATACGCCAGAATTTGCCGTAATAGAATTAAATAAGGAAAATACTATTGTGAACCCAGAAAATCTCCACAAGTTCTGAAACTGTTTATAACACATTGCTCTGTACTTCACATATTTTGAAAAAACTTTAAAGGTCACCTAGTTCAATCTCCAAGCTATAAATTAAATATTGAAAAATAAAGCCACATTATCTTTTGAGAGGCCTCAGTTTCTTCATCTGTAAAATGAGAGGACTGAACAAGGTTTATTCCAGTTTCAACATCTCATAAGTTGGCAAGAATACCTAGGAACAGTAATTAGTCATGGTCCCTCTGGTGCATGGTCAAGCATACTGAGTAAGGAATGAAAACTATATCTCTCTTATTTGCTTCAAATATTAACTTGCAAATGCTAACTTTAACTTGAACTGGGTAATGGCAATCTAATTTAGTCTGGAAATTATACCTAGATACATCTAGAAATAGAAACACTTCCACTTCTTTCAGGGATAACCTTTCATTTCTATGATTTTACCTGACCCCTTACCAAATGCGCAACCTCAGTGGAAGTGTCAAAAAGGTAGTAAAGTTTCCAAAGAAAAAAGAAAAAAAGCAGGTTTTCTCAGACTTCCACAAATGCTAATTACTCATAATGATAAGTCATTACCCAAATCCATTTCTGGAAAGTCACAAGGACTTGACAGGTCAAAGCAGAAATGTCATCTCAGCCTCCAGTAAGAGACTCTGCCAAATTAACCTTCAGCATACCCACACACCCTTTTTCCAAAGAGGGGAAGTACAAATAGAAAGGAAGGTTCAGCACCTTGGAGAGAGGAAAACGACTCAAGGTACACACATGGGAAGATGAGAGAGGCCACTGAGCTCCAGGAGGTAAGGGCTGGTATAAGGGTGTCCTCCAGCACAACTTAAGCTACATGACATAATTATGGCCTTTTGTAGGGACAGGACTCATGCAACAGACACAAATGCAGCTCTCTGAAATTCAGAAGTGGGGACATGGGAACATCTGAGCCCTTTGGGATAGGAAGAGGCTGAGACACTTGGCTGCTGATAGCACTGGATCTCATTAAAACAAATGCTGGTTCTAGACAGATTTCTATTAACAAATTTATTCATTATTTAATTTATGCATTTGAGCATGTATTTAGTCAACAAATGTTTTCTGAGTATCTACTTTTTGCCAACTACTATTCTAAGTTCTAGGAGTATAGTGGTGAATGACTTGGGTAGTGTTTGACCTCATCAGATTTCCAAAAGGAAAACAAACAGTAACTAAATAATCATTCAAATAAGAAAATATAATTAAGTTACACAATTTATTGAATACACTAAAGAGGATAGGGGAGAATGAGAGATTTGAACAAACTACTTGACCTAGTTAAGAGAGAGGACATAGATAAGAAGGCAGTATCTCCTAGTACAGGGACAGTAACAGGACTAAAAGAAAGCGATAGCAGCATTCCAGGTGGAAGGTACATTTTGTGCAAATCTCTGAGGTGGGAATATAAGAGGAGCAAGAAAGCGAGGGCAGTGTGGTTGGAACAGAAAGCAAGCGTAAGGAGTAAGGAGTGCAGAGCCTGGAGTGACAGGCAGCAGCCTCTGAATTACCAAGGTCAGGTAGGAACAGGAGAGAGGCAGAGGAAGAGGGTGGGAGGCAGCACGCTCTGAAATTCACAGGCCAAGGCTGGCACAGAGAACCAGATCCATCGAATAAAGGAGGCTGCCTGAGGGCTGTAAGTACCTGAATAAAACATGGAGAGCCTTGTAAGTGGAGGTAAGGAGTTTGGAATTTACCCCACATGCAATGGAAGGCCACCAAAGTATTTCACTTGGAGGGCAATATGATCTGGTTATTTTTTAAAGATCACACCGGATATACATGGTAGAAATGAAAGGACAAAACCACACAACATGGAGCATCTCAGAAAGATTATGAATTTAAAAAGCAACCCCACAGGTCTATGTACTGTGAGATACCATCTTTATACAGCTCAAAAACAAGAAAACTAAGGAATACATTATTTGAGATAATAATGTATTTCATCCCATAGATGGGATGAAAGAGTATTTGTAAAAGGGAACTATAAAGATGACATTCAGGATAGTGATTACCTCTGGGAAGAGAAAAGAGGGTGGGGTAGGGTACACAGAGATACTTAAGGTAGTTACTAGGTGCATGTTCTAGTCCTTAAGTTGGATGATGGGTTTGGGAGCGTTCATTATATAAATTCATTAGGAGGCAACTGAAGTATTTCACTTGGAGACCAATATGATCTGATTATTTTTAAAAGATCACACTGGGTATAGATGGCAGAAATTTTAAAAAAACAAGAAATGTACAACAGTTCTATGTACCAATTATTATATTTAAGAAAAAATTACTCATTCTGCCTACTACGTGGAGAATGCATGAGTGGAATAAGTGAGACTAATTAGGGGGCTGTTTCAGTTTCCTAGATGGAATCTTCCATTTTACAGACTCCAGAAGGTCTGAGATCAGGCCCATAGCCCACCATCATAGTGGCACCATCTCGTGTAAAATAATGGGATCAGTACATTGTTATTTAATAAGATCATGAATTTTCAAGTAGAAAGAGTGGCTAGATATATTGAAACTGAAGACAGGCTCATAATGGTTATTAAACTACCAACTCTATAGCAACTGCATGTTTACAAATCACCTTCACATTCATTATCTGTTTTTCTCCAACTATAGGAGATTCATTCATCATGCAGGAGGGAAAGTGTCTACTCCAAGTTCACACAGCAAGGTGAGGATTGAGCTGCAACGGGAATGCTCCAAGTTGGTGTACTCTTTCCAGGATATTTTGATGCCTTTCAAGCACCAAACATGAATGATTACCCTTAGTACTACCTCACCTCACCTCCCAAACCACTCTGTTTCAGCTCTATCATATTTTGGCAATTATCTTTCAAACTCTGTTGTCTGTATAGTTTGTTACACATGCACACACACATACAGAAATACACACACACACACATATATATATATATAGCATATCTATTCTCTATAAAATTATCTAGTTCTATTTGCCCAGCCTCAACAATTTCATTTGTTCATTGAGGGTGATATTTAAGCTTTTTCTTTTTTTCTTTTTTTTTTTTTTTTTGCAACTCATAGTGTTGCAAACGTAGTGGGCATGTTGAGGTACTACCACCTATCACCCCAGGGAATCCCCAAAATTGATTCAGTTACTCTAGTGGCTAGGTGGGTTCTCCTTTTCCTCATTGCTCCAGGCTGCATGCTCTGTTACAGATAAAGGCTTTCTTATACATGAGGGGACTGTTATTCAACAAAACTATTCAAAACAAACTTACACTCCTGCTAGAACTTTCTAAATTATAATCCCTACACCAGACACAGTATAGTTGATGAGCAAATCATCCTCTGCATTCTGGGGTAGCGGTTTCCAATTCGCCAGATGCTAAGACATCTGATTTCTTTTTACAAAGGCCCTAGGTTCCTTCCCTACTCTTTTTAATTATAATCCTGGATCCAACATCACACTCAAGTCTACCATCAAGAATATAAGAAATCTATTTCTGAGCAAGGGAGTAACTAAGATCAGGGTCTATCCTAGGTCTAGAAGCAGAGCCATAGAAATCAAGATGTAGGATGCTGAGTAGGTAGATGCAAGGATGAAGCAAGGTAAAAAACTGGAGACATCAGGGCCTCAATGACCAAATCCAGGTAGGAGCTTAAGAGAGCAGTAGCAGGAAGTGTTAGGAAATCCTGTATTCCAAAGTTCACAAACTGAAACAGGAAAAAACACACAGAAGGCCAGTCTCTAAGAGAGATGAATCTTTCTGAGGACCTTAAACATCTAGTGGATTTGTTTTTCTAAGAATAAAAATGTTAGTATCTATTAAGCATTACATTCCAGGTACCACTATAATCTCTTTCATGCATAGTCTCATTTAATCTGCACAAAAATATGACTTTCCTTTTCTTCCATTTTGCAGATGAGGAAGCTGAGACTTAAGAGAATGAAATGACTTACCCCAGGTTACACAGCTACTGGGAAACAGAAGAAACAGAGACAGAGAGAAGTTGGGCTGGATTTGAATCTAGAGAGTCCCACGTGCAAGCTGTCATTTAGCCAACAATTGATATTACTGTCAGGTGGACTGTGGCCTTCAACTCCCTCTAAGATTTCCTGACAACATACATCTGTATTATAAACATTTTAAACCAATATATATTGATGTGGCATTGACAATTGCACAGGTTTATTCTCGGAGATGACTAGAACGAGCTCAGGATTGAGAACCACTGCTCTGGGCTTGAAAAGATCCTGCAGATAAAGACATCAAGATGCTTCACCCTCGAGACCCCTTCAGAGGAGTCACTGTCTCCGTCGTAACTCTGCACAGTCCCTCCAGCAGCTGTTGGATGACTTCCATGCCCTGGAGTGTTAAAGGAGGAGAATGGGGGCAGAATTAGAAGATACAGAAGGACAAGTCGAAGCATCATAATTCTGATTTTAAAAAATCAGGACACCATAAAAATTCTATTTCTGAAGATTTATACTCCACTTAATGCCATGAGGACTTTAGGTGGCTAAAAATATCTACTTGTAAAGCAAACAGGATTATTGGATTGTGAAATTGGGAGCCATAAAATTTAAAACAATTTCATATGAAACTTCAACTTTTTTTTGAATTTCAAAGTAAAAGAGTCAGGCAGTATTAAGAAAATTTGAATCTCAAACGAAGAGGAGAGTAGCCAAAGTTTCCCTTTGCTGACAACTGAAAACCCATCATCAGTCCAGGGTGACTCAGGTTAAACACCTGCTCTGGGGCTGATGCCTGAACTTGCCCCTGATTCTTGCTGTATCAGGTTTGAGACTAAATCAGGCATCTCCTCTCTCCTAGATTCCTCTCAGTGTCTGCAGGAGCCCTCTTTCTTTTTTTCCTATGGAAAGGCCGTTATAATGTCTCTGCCCACTTTCGCCTCTTTGTGAACGTGGCACCAGAACTTTGCACTTCACATAGTCTATAAGGTTTCATCTTCTAATTTTTCCTCTTTTATGTTAAATGTCTTTTTCCAGTTGAAAAGTAAGCTCTTTCAGTGTAAGGGCACTCTCTGATGCCGCCCTTGCTTGTTCCATTCTCAAGTGAGTAGTAGCTTAGTCCAGTGACTATGATTTGAGTTTGAATTCTGAACCTCTGTGACATTGAACAGATTCTTTATCCATTTCTTCTGTAAAACAGGGATTAAATAGGCAAAAAGTACTTAACCCAGTATCCAGCATATATTCAATCCTCAATAAGCCTTACTTAGCATTACCTTTTATTGACTGGAAGAAATGACTTTAGGGCTTCATACACAGCTGAGGCACTCTAATGGATGATTTCCTCATTTTTGCCTCTCCAAGTTCCCAGTCCTCCCTTTTCAAGATTAGAAGCTGAACCCTTCTTTTATCCCCTCCCACCCCCATCACTACAGCTCCTCTCCATCTGATTCAAGTATCTATTACCATCTCATTGAGATGCCACTTAAGGCCTTCAAATGTGGAGCTGCAGAAGGGGCTGGGTGTAGGCTGGGGTAGAGGACTGCCCATTAACATTCAATCCATAATAGAGACCATTATCTTGGCAGCAAAATACCCCAGCAGTAGTGATGTGAGGAAAGGGGGGTGGGTTACCAGAGCAACAGGGAGACTGGAGCTGCACTGTTTCTATGGCAACAGAGAGCAAGCACGAGCATTCTCCTAGTTGGAGTGACGATTATGTAGGCTCTGGCCAACAGCATCAGTGACTCATCAGGTGGATTGTGTTGCAAAGTGTGGATTAGTAAAGAGTTTCTCTTCAAATCCTGGCAAGAATGAAGCCCACAATAGAGATCCTGACTCTTCAAGCTGGAGCCTGGACTCCTTTATTAGGAATGAAGGGTCTCTCTTTGGCTACTGGCCAATTAATTACCTCCCTAATATCAGCAATTCTTATTTATGATCTGCAATCTCCACGAGTAGCCTGCTTGGACAAAACTCATTTATGGAAATCCAATTCATAAGGTACATAAATTAAGTAGTAGAGAAGCGCCCACGTAATTTTCCCTTTTCCCTCAATTTTAATTTTATCAAAGAAACACACTCACATTATTAAAAAGTCAATTAGTGCTTAAAAGCTTATAACAAGAAACATCAATCCTCACACATATAACACCCCTCCCTCTCCCTGGTTCCTAGAGGCAACCACTTTCAGGAACTTTCGTTTTATATCTTCTATTTACCTCCATATTTTCAAATATCTCCACATTGCCTACAATTTCCTATTTAAGTGCATAGATAAAGCTCTTCACACCTTGCCTCTCTTAAACTCAACCTCCTAATATGATTATGCACCATTTAGTCATGCACCACTAAATGACAGGGATACATTCTGAGAAATGAGTTGTTAGGTGATTTTGTCCCTGTGCAAACATCACAGAGTGCACTTACATAAACCCAAATAGTAGAACCTACCACACACCTAGGCTGTATGGTGTGGCCTATGGCTCTGATATTACAAACATGTATAGTATGTGACTATACTGAATACTGTGCATAGGCAATTGTAACACAATGGTGTTTGTGTATCTAAACATAACTAACCATAGAAAAGTTACAGTAAAAATATTGTATAAAAGATTAAAAATGGTACAGCTTGGTAGAGTATGTAGTATGAATGGAGCTTACAGGACTGGAAGTTGCTCTGGATGAGTCAGGGAGCTAGTGGTGAGTGAATGGGAAGGTCTAGAACATTACTGTACAATACTGTAGACTTCATAAACACTGTACACTTGGGCTACACTAAATTTATAAAAACTATTTCTCTTTCTTCAACAACAAATTAACCTTGACTTGACTATAACTTTTACACTTTATAAACTTTTAAACCATTCAAAACTTTTTGAGTCTTGCAATAACACTTAGCTCAAGACATAAACACGTCGTACAGCTGTACAAAAAAATTTTTTTCTTTATATCCTTATTCTATAACGTTTTTCCTACTAAAATGTTTTTTAACTTTTTGTTAAAAACTAAGACACAGACACACATGCTAGCCTAGGCCTTCACAGGGTCAGAATCATCAAGACGTCACTAGGCTATAGGAATTTTTCAGCTCCAATATAACCTTATGGGACCACTGTCATGTATGCATGTGGCCCATTGTTGAGCAAGACGTCATTATGCGACACATGACTATGTATCGCAACTTCTGAATAAATCCTATTTATGGATTATGATGTTTTCATCATTAAGGACATGGAAATATTGGCTCACTGATGAACCAATTAGGGAAACTCAGTAACATGATTTTACACAGGCTAGGGCTGGAGGCTTCCCCATTCAAGATGCAGACCTGCACCCAGTCCTCCGGGTCTGGTTTGGTACATGGCCCTCCTCTGCACTTGGCATCCGCATATCCAGAGGCTCTCTGTTCAGTTTCTCTGAAGAATTCCCTCCCACTTCTTGGCAATTAGATTGGAAGATTCTGGCCCTTACCCAGACCCACATCCCTCCCTTGCTTGCAGCCTGCATTTCCGGCTCACCTTCAGCCGTCGCTGGGGCCGTGGGTTCCTGAGCCTTTAATTGGGCACTTGGTTTGACCTTTCCTGCCACTCCCCTCTTGTACAAGCGGATTGAGTTACAGATATCTTCTGGTGTTGTCCAAAATGGAGTTGTGGTTCTGGATCTCATGCTCTTGTTGTTTGGGAGTGACTTCCATAGAAGAGGGCAGAAACTTCTTTGCCTTCATAAACCTGGAAGTTTTCTTGAAGAAGTTGGCTGCCTGGAAGGTAATTTCCACTGGAGTGATTTTTGCAATGGAACTAAATTATATAAAAATAACTTCATAATTTTTAAATTACAGTACCTTACTTTAAATGTGTGACTATCTAAACCTGTCCAGAGAATGATTTGGTTTGGAAAAAAGTGGATGAAATATGGGGTTTTTTTAAAAAAAACCTTTTTGTTCTAGTATGTTATAAATCAAAGCTAGGCAATTTCACCTTTTGACTGAGGAAGATCACTTTTGAGACTCTATTCTAAGAAAAATAATTCAAGACAAGCACTAAATGAAATTGATCATTGATCTGTTAAATATGATTGTGGAAAATGGAAATGATCTAAATATCTCATGAGAAGAAAACTGATATGTGAATACAACGGAATGGTCTATTCAACATGGAAAATATGTCGTTGTACTAAGTGAAAGAAGCTGAATGCAAAGTGGACTTTATGCTCTGGTTACAAGTGTGCAAAATAGCCATTATAATCTTTGTATTGCAAATTCTCCATCTGTAAAATGGGATAGTAAATTAATTACCTTATAGAGTTGTCATGAGAATTAAAGAGAAGAATGTACCTAAAGTTTTCAGCTTGTGCCTGACACACAGTAAATGTACAATAAATGCTAGCTACTATTACTACTGCGATTACACAGTGCAATGGTATGTCTGTAAAGGTTGTGGGCTTATGTGTGTTCCAGTCTCATTTTTCTTGTTCTAGTATTACTTGTTCAATAAATAAAAATCAAGACACACACAAAAAACCTCCATAATAATAAAGAAACATGTATATTATAACGGCATGTTTGCAAGCATTTACATTCCCTGGCTCACTTGTTGGTTTAGAGCAATGGCTCTCAACATGGAGCCCCAGGACCAGCAGCAACAGTGTCACCTGCAAAGTTGTTAGAAATGCAGATTCTCAGGCCCCACCCAAACCTCTGGATCAGAGACTCTGGGGTGGGATCCAGAAATCTGTGTTTTAAAAAGCCCTCCAGGGAATTCTGTTTAGCCTGGGCTGCACTTTGGAATCATTTTAGGAGCTTAAAAACTAATAATGCCTGGCCCCACTCAGATCAATTAAACCAGACTCACCATGAATAGGGCTCAGGCACTGGTAATTTTATTTTATTTTACTTTATTTTATTTTATATTTTATTTTATTTTATTTTATTATTTTTCTCGAGATGGGGGTCTTGCTCTGTCACCCAGGCTGCAGTGCAGTGATGCAGTCTCAGCTCACTGTGGCCTCGACCTCCCGAGCACCAAGGATCCTCCCACCTCAGCCTCCTGAGTAGCTGGGACTGTAGATATGTTCCACTATACCCGCTAATTTTCATATTTTTTTGCAGAGACAGGGTTTCACCATGGTGCCCAGGCTGGTCTCAAACCCCTGGGCTCAAGTGATCCACCACCTTAGCCGCCTAAAGCACCGGGATTACAGGTGTAAGCCACCACGCCAGGCCCAGGCACTGGTAATTTTAAAAAGCTACCAGGTGATTCTAATGCACAGCCCAAACTGAGAACCATTGATATATAGAGAGATCACTATACAGAGAGGCAAAACTGAGAACAATTGATATAGTGAGAGATCACTATACAGAGAGTACAAGTCAGATGGGAGGGGCAGATAGCCTTACACACAACCTTTTAACCCTGTTCCACCATCCTTGGCTTCTGCAGGACTCTCTTATTCCTATTCTTAATTGATATCAAGTCCAGAAGAGAAGAAGGGTGATTAGTAAGGCTCTTCCAAGCCTCCCAGACATGTGTTGATAGATCTTAAAGATCAAGTAGAAATAAAAATGAGGGAGGTCTGATGTGGTAATATGAGCCTGTAGAACATGGTTCTCTCTACATTTAAGAAAACTACTTTTTTCTCAAAAAAGGTCTTGGTGCATTGGTCTGGGTGCAAAGCTCTGGGTGCATTGGCCCCAAGAAAAACGTGGTATTTTTTCAGCAGCCAGACCAGAGACAATCCCCAATTCCCTCCATTTTCTGCTCATGACTCCCTCTCCCTTTGAGATTTGAGCTGTGTCCCATCAAAGAGTTTAAGGAATACCCTACAGGAGTAAGTTTTAGTTCTTGGAAAATTTTGTGCTTTCATCTTGGAGATTTGCCGACAAATTTCTATCAAGAAATGACAAAGAAATAAACACCCCTGGTTTTATTTTCCCTTCACTCCAATTTTCTCACTTGTTTGCTTTTATCCTATTGAATCTTACATATTTGTATAATCCTCCTCAAATCCTGTTTTAGAATTCAGTGGGGTAAAATAAATAAGAAGCTATAAAAGCCAACCAGTCATATTCTACATTTGCTTTTTTTACGGAATCCTTCATTTATTCAATCAGTAAGCATTTATTCAGTTCATTTTAAGACATTTCTATTGAGAACTTCTAGGTGCACTGGGAAAGCTACAAAAGAAATCAAGCTATAATGCCTTTCCTTTCTTTAAGCAATTTATTTACCATTGTTGGTAGATAAGAGAGAAACACCTGAAACAAACAAAGAACAGTATGTGATAAATTACTGAGCTAAATACTATCAACTGTGACAGGAAACGGAGGTCTATAGAGTGCTTACTACAAATCAGGCAGTGGGCTAGATGTTTTCCATACATGGTCCCTCATGTTTTGGGTACGACCCTATAAGGTGGTAATTAGGGCAATCCAGCTTCACGGGCCGGAGCCTGAGTTTGGACTGTGCCTGGGCAATTTACTTAACCTCTCTGTGTCTCAAGAGTAAAATGAGGATAACAACCATCTTATCTCAATGAGCAGCCCTCAGTCGCAAGTTCACGTAAAGCACACAGCACAGTGTTCAGTTTATCTCAATTACTTAACATGCTTTGGTGCCTGGCACATACAGGCTATTCATCATTGTCAGATGGCATTTTAATTCCACTTTAAAGATGAGAAAACTGAGGTTGAAAGAGAATGTTATGCTTTCATGGAACAGCTACACTCCAAAACCTGTGTGCCTTCTCTTCTTTGTTTCTAAAATCAAGTGCCGAAATATTCAGCAGAGGTCCCAAGTGATTCACTATTTTGTTTGCATTATACACTTTACAAACCCAAGGTTGAGCTCCACAAGGTCAGTTTGATTTGTCTCTTGATGTTTAATAAAGAGATATGTTGTAAGAAATAAGTTCCTCCCAGGCTAACAACCTTACCCAAGGTTCACACATGGCATGAAATCTAAGCCTCTGCAGGTCTCTTCACTGGGCGTTTGATGTTTTTCTCCTCTGGCTCAAGGCAAGTTCTCTTCCTGCCTTTGTGCCTTTTTCTCGCTGAAACCTACCTGCCTCTCTCCTCTTCCTTCTATTCCTCCTCTTCCCCATCCTATACCCTCCCATATTCCAAGGCCCAACCCAAGCTCTCCTGTGGCTCCATCTCCTCCCTGCTTTCTCCTTTCTGCCTTCTCAGAGCCCATGCAGCCACGCTTAGTGCTTGGAACAAGAACCAGCCTTTGCTCACTGTGCACAGCACCCACTGGTATTACCTATTGAATCCTCAAAACCACCTTGATGATTGTGGTTTTAGCATCCTCACTTTACAGCTGAAGAAACTTAGGCTCAAAGGGGTTAAGAAATGTGTTAGAGGTCCCACGTCTTTTACAGAAACTGGAAGAGCTGACTATAAACCTAGTTCTCTAGCCTCATGCTGCAATCCATGCTGTTCATGCCTGGTAATCTTGGCCCTCCCACTAGACTACAGGTTCCTTGAATTAAGTGAGCACAGGAATGGTACTGTGTATAGAACTAAGCATTTAACAACTAACAGAGCGGTCCTCAGACAGAACTCTATGCCCTGGTAGAACTTTTCTTCCTATTACAGACCCAGATTGTGCAATTGAAGGAATCCCATTGGGCAGTAGACTGACACAGTAGGTGTCGCAAAGACATTCATGATAAAGAGCACAGACCTCAGTGCTTCTCTTCAAATCAGACTTTCTGAGTAACCTGTCCTCTTTTCATTTGTTTCTATGCAAAATCCAAAGTCTTGTGGCGGCTTATCTTGTTCAATACTTGAATGACATGACTTCTGGACTTCTGGACTTCCATCTATTATTTATGCATTTAAAAATACCTATTGAGCACCTACTATATGTATGGTCACTGTGCTAGGTCCTGCAACGTGAGGAAAAAAAGAGATGCAGTCCCACTGTCATGAAATACAGCCATGTAATCAAAGAATCCCACAATTCTACCACGGGAAGCACTGTGATCGAGAGGTACACAATGCTGAGAGCATTTACAAGAAGATGTGGCCTGTCCAGGAGGTAAGGGAAAGCCTGCCTTGAGGAAGTGATCATTGAGCAGAGACCTGAATGAAAGTAAACACTATCTTAGAAAAGGAAATGGTGGGCTACACACCACAGCTCACACCTGTAATCTCAACACTTCGGGAGGCTGAGGTGGGAGGATCGCTTGAGCCTAGGGGCTTGAGACCAGCTTGGGCAACATGCGGAGGCTCTATCTCTACAAAAAATAAGAATAATTAACTGGGCATGGTGGCACATGCCTGTGGTTCCAGCTACTTGAGAGGCTGAAGTGGGAGGGTTGCATGGGTTCAGGAGGTGGAGGCTGCAGTGAGCTGTGAATGAGCCATTGCACTCCAGCCTGGGTGACAGAGTGAGGTTCTGTCTGAAAAAAAAAAAAGGAAGTTGTGGAGAGAGCAGAGCAAAAGCCTTTTCGTGAAGGCCACAGAAACAGACACAGGCAAAGGGAAAGTGATGGGAGGTACAGCCGGAGAGGCAGGAGGGGTCATACTGTGAATGGCCTTGTGGACATGTGAAAGATTTGGGTTCTTATTTTAAAATCAATTGGAAAACCCTCAAGGATTTTAGGCAGAGGGTAACATCATAAGATAAAAGTTCAGAAAGCTTACATCATGGGAAACAGATGGGAGCCATGAACAAAGTAGACCAGGAGACTCATCCAGAAAGGTGATGTGGGCCAGGGTGCTGATGGGAGAGCTCAAACAAGTTGGGCCAATGGGAGACATTCAAGAGATACAGTTGCCGCGATTTCGTGATGGACTGGATGGAAGAGGATGAGAGAAAGACATGTCAGGGGAGATACCTCAGTGTGTCATTTGCAGCTTGGTAGATGGGGCTTCCATACATGGAGATGGGAATATCCTGAAAGATGATGGCTTCTGAGGGAAACTCTTAAGTTCAGCTTTTATCAGACTGAGTTTGAGGAAACTTTGATACATCCTTAAAGAAATGTCAGGAAGGCAGCTAGGTGTATGGGTTTGGGATTCAAAGGACAGGCTTAGGCTTTTCTAACTTGAGGCTTATGAGGCATCTGCCTTTAGGGGGTAATTAAAGGAATGCTAATAGGGACTAAGACTAAGACTTGAGCTTCCTCAATTTTTTTTTTTTTTTTTTTTTTTTTTTTTGAGACGGAGTTTCTCTCTTGTTACTCAGGCTGGAGTGCAATGGCACAATCTCCGGCTCACTGCAACCTCCATCTCCTGGGTTCAAGCGATTCTCCTGCCTCAGCCTCCCTAGTAGCTGGGATTACAGGCATGTGCCACCACACCTGGCTAATTTTGTATTTTCAGTAGAGACGGGGTTTCTCCATGTTGGTCAGGGTGGTCTTGAATTCCCACCCTCAGGTGATCCGCCCGCCTCATCCTCCCAAAGTTCTGGGATTACAGGCACGAGCCACTGCGCCCGGCCAGAGCTTCTTCAATATTTAATGGCAAAGATGAACCTATAAAAAGATAGACATCATGGTCAGAGTGGTAAGAGGAAAGTCAGGACAGGACAGGGAGTGTTTTAAGCAGGATTTACAACATGGGGGTCATCTGGGCCCTAAACTGAGCTTTGCAAGATAGTAATGTGCACCTAATGAAGAGTCCATCTGTTACAACATGAATTGTGGCAAAGCTCTGAAAGCATCGCAGCAGCCTATGACAAGACCACTTTGTCCTTTCAAGCATGTTATAAAGACTTGGGAAAGGCTTCGTTTTGCACCTAACATTAAAGCACCATTAAAAGATTTTGAATATACACTCAAAGCCAGGCAATTCTGAGGATGGCAGGAGTCATGAACTCATCCCATTACTCTTAGTGAGACAGAAAACATTGAAAAAAATGAAGAAGAACAAAGGTCTGTTTCAAGAACAGAAAAGCCCAGGAATGAAAGAGGAGGCTTGTAACGGCATGTGAAATCTCAGCTTAAAATAGTACACAGTGTGCCTGACATCCTGTGAAGTAGCAATAGCTATGAGAGCATCTGTGCTCAAACACATTGTCACATGGATGTGGGGCTTGACCCCTTTCTTCCAAAACTCTGGGTGCAGGCAATTACCACCATGCTGGAGTGGGCAGGGGCCTCTCTGTCAGCCACGTTTCCTCTCCGGTATGTGCTGGGGATCTGTAATTCACACCAAATTCACACAATGATTGGACCTAAGCATGCCTCTCACCTTTGGATAGCTAGTAAGTTCAACACTCATTGGAGAGGAAGAAGACAGAGGTTCTACGGTGGTGGTAGGGAGGGATAGGGAGGTCTCTTGTTTCTCCATCATGAAGAATGATGCAATGGCTGCCACTTACTAAAGGTCTACTGTGGGCCATAGACTGTGCAAAACTCTTTATATAGGTTATCTCAAATCCTCACAAGAACTCTGAAAATTAGGTATTATTACCTCCATTTCATAGATAAGGAAACTGAGTCTGGGAGAGATTGTGAGTGCCCATGGTCACCCAACCAATAGCTGACCCAGCCAGGTGTGTCTGGCCCCAAAGTCCATCCTTCTTGGACCTTACCCCAGGTTCATACTCGGTTGTGGATGCAGAGTGTGAGATAGAGAGGAGGTGTTAGAAACTCAGTGGAGGAGGCCCGACACAGTGGCCCACACCTGTAATCCCAGCACTTTGGGAGGCCGAGGTGGGTGGATCACGAGGTCAAGAGATCGAGACCATCCTGGCCAACATGGTAAAGCCCCGTCTCTACTAAAAATACAAAAATTAGGCTAGGCGTGGTGGCTCACGCCTGTAATTCCAGCATTTTGGGAGGCCAAGGTGGGTGGATCATCTGGGGTCAGGAGTTCCAGACCATTCTGGCCAACATGGTGAAACCCCATCTCTACTAAAAATACAAAAATTAGCTTGGCATGGTGGCGTGTGCCTGTAATCCCAGCTACTTGGGAGGCTGAGGCAGGAGAATCACTGGAACCTTGGAGGTGGAGGTTGCAGTGAGCTGAGATTGTGCCACTGCACTCCAGCCTGGGAGACAGAGCAAGACTCTGTCTCAAAAAATATATATATAATAATAATACAAAAATTAGCTGGGGGTGGTGACGCACACCTGTAGTCCCAGCTACTCAGGAGGCTGAGACAGGAGAATCGCTTGAACCCAGGAGGCAGAGGTTGCAGTGAGCCGAGATCATGCCACTGCACTCTAGCTTGGCGACAGAGCGAGACTCTGTCTCCAAAAAAACAAAAACAAAAACAAAAAAACTCAGTGGAGGGGACATGCAGTGTCCATTGCCCCTTTCAGGAGACTGCCCCTCCCCCATGGGGTTCAATCATGCTGGGATGGAAATCTGGGAACCTGCTCTCCCACTGGGGAAGCTATCGGAGTCCCCAGAAGCTCCTTCTGCCAGATCTTTCTCCTGCTCCCCACAGACAGGAGTTTGGCTCCTGACCTAAGCTCAGCCAGCCAGGGTCTCTCTCCTGGGATACTGACCCCTGAGCAGAGAAACAAGGACAAACTAAATCATTGAGTTCATTCATTCCCCCAGCAGAACCCACAAGAGAGTGTGAGCACTTCCTGCCTTTTCCAATCTCCATTCCTCAACCACTCCCCATCCAGTGAATTCTCTACTGCTTGTGACCAGTTTCTCTTGATTACAGTTGAAGAACCCTAACTAAAATACCCCAGTATATAAAAGAGTTCTGATACTTAATAGAACAAGGAGAAGGAACTTGGGAAAACATTTCAAAGACCATATAATGGGAGTAGGGGCCTAGAGGCCTTGGTGGAATCCACTGATGGCTGTGACCAACAGAATGGGGCAGACGGGACAATCGACAGGTTCTGGGAATCGCCCTTAGCTGACCTGGAATCTTCCAGTTTTTGCTTTTTGGAACACTTATTGAGGAGATACCACACTTAGGAACCCAGCCACCAAGCTATGAAAACTCTAAGTCCCATGAAGAGGCCATGGAAGGGTGGCCCAGCCAGTAGCCCCCACTGAGCCCAGCTGCCAGCCAGCACCTACTGCCAGCCTCGGAAGTGAGCCACCTTGGATGGCTGGCCCAGCCGAGCCTTCATCTGGCTGTGACCACGTGAGACCCTAAGCAAGAATCTCCGGGTCTACATGCAGAAGTGTGAGCCATAATAATAAATTGTTATTTTAAGATACTAAGTTTTGAAGTGGTTGGTTACGCAGTTATAGATAACCAGAACAGACGGCCTCAAATGAGGATTGCTGGATAGAAGGAAAGGTGCTCTTACAATTTGACAGTTATTGTCAAATTCTCCTCCTTGAAGGCTATACCAATTCACATATCCACCAAGGGTAGATGACAGTAAAGACGGGATTTTTTAAAGCCAAGCTCCTTATATTTTTCATAGCTATAAGAAATCAAGGGCACCCATATATCACCTACTTGCACTCATGATTTCAAAATTCTTGTCAAGGAAAAAGAATAGAAGAAAAGGTATTTGAAAAGAAGGGCAGGCTATTCAGAATTCTTTTTAACACCTTACAATATATATTTGGCCTGTCACTCAATTTACTGGGCATCCTGGTGATAAATCGTGCTAACATTTGTGATAAAGGTAACTAAGCAGTGGCTTCTAATTAAATTTCATTTGTACAACAAATACTTTCTGAGACACAACTCTGTGCAAAGCACGGAGGGACCATGGAGAAGACTGTGGCACGAATGGAGCAGAGTTTACAGTGTCTCATAAATAAGTCAAGCCTGCTCCCTCTCTTCTGCAAAATTGGAGCAGCCAGCATTGCCTCTGCACCTTGATCCTGACGCTGGGCCAGCACCTTGACCCTTGCTCTTACTGCATGTGGGTTTCTTTATTCATCAGCCTTTGTCCGTCTGAGAGGACTGACTGCCTCCAGTCCTGCTCGCTTTGGTTCCTAGCTCCCTAATAATATGACTTTACATAAAGTAGGTATTTTCACTTTATTTGTTTTGGTTTTGCTTTTTTAGGGACAAGGTCTTACTCTGTCACCCAGGCTGCAGTGCAATGGCACAATCATGGCTCACTTCAACCTTGAATTCCTGGACTCGAGCGATCCCCCCACCTCAACCTTCTGAGTAGTTGGGACTACAGGTATATACCATCACACCTGGCTAGTTTTTTTTTTTTTTTTTTTTTTTTTTTTTTTTTTTTTTTTTAACAAGCTGGTCTCAAACTCCTGGCTTCAAGCAAGTCTCCCACCTCAATCTTCAAAGTGCTGTGATTACAGACATGAGCCACTGTGCCCAACTGGGAATTGGGGTTTTTACCCCTTCCTTCTTTACATCTGAAGAGACTTCCAGGATGGTCTCATTACCATTTTGTGTGTGTGCGTGCGCATGTGTGTGTACGTGTGTGTGTTTATGTGTGTGTGTGTGTGATTTCCAGATGCTGAGACTTCTAGATCTCCGGAAATTAAAGTAGTTGGGAAAAGAAAGAGGGTGAAGTCAGGGAGAGAAGAAGGTGAGTGAGGAAAACAGAGATGCCTCCTATATCAGACAGTGGACAGTTCTTTCACTCCAGGCCAGGGACAGTGAAGGAGAGAAGTCCTTTTTGCACATAATAATAGGAATCTGGACTACAACAAAGATTCTCTCCTTGAACGAACACTAATCAAGCTCCTCTGAGCACTCTTTTCAACCAGCCCTCAACCCCAAGGTCTTGTCTTGTACCTGCCCCACCCATTCTTAGCAAAGAGTCCTGCTAAGTCGTCCCCCTACTGATCACCCTTGACATCTGATCAAGTTCTTCGTCCCTCACCCTTGGTGTTGAAATCCTTGGCCTGCCTTTAGCAAGAATCCTATCAGGCCAGTGTTAGAGATCAAATGTCTGTGTCCTCTTGCTCCAAGTTATATGTGTCAGCCCTCACCCCCAGTGTGATGATATTTGGAGAACGGCCTTTTGGGAGGTAATTAAGGTTAGATTAGGTCGTGAGGATACAGCCCTCGTGATGTAATTAACGGCCTTAAAAAAGAAAAAGAACTGACAAGATCTCTCTCTCTCTCCCTCTCACTCTCTCTCTTCATATGGACAAGAAAGGCCATATGAGGACACAGCAAGACAGCCACAAGCCAGGAGGGAAGCCCTCACCAGAACCTGCCCTTGCTGGCTTCCTGATGTCAGACTTCCAGCCTCCAGAACTGTGAGAAAATCAATGTCTGCTGTTTCAGCCATCCAGTCTATGGCATTTGTTATGGCAGTCCAAGCTAAAACAGTCAGTTTAGCAAGAAGTTCCTTGCCTTTGATGTCTCTCCTCAGTAATTTACTATCCCCTGACCCCCCTCACCCTACCACTTGGTTGTAAATCCCCACTTATCCTTGCTGTATCTGGAGCTGAGCTCAATCTCTCTCTCCTATTATGATACTTCTATTGCAACAATCTTAAATAAAGTCTTCCTTACCATTTTAACAAGCTTCTGAATATGTTTTTCTTTAGCAAGCAAACATGAAGGGCCTTTGTCTCTGTACCTGGCAAAGTTTCATCCATCCTTAAGTTCCAGCGTTACCTTGTTTTCCATCTTTCCTTGAGGACCCTGGCCTCCCCTAACAGCAGGAAAGGCCCTCATTTAGCACCTGTCTCACTGCATTGTGGTTGGGGTTTTTACATGGCTGCCTCCTCTGTGGCGAACCCCTGGAGGCCGGACTGTGTCTGTCTTTGTGTCTGTCTTTGTGTCTCCAGCACCCAGTCCAGACCTCGCATGAGGAGAAGCTCACTTCAGCCTGTTTAACTGCACTGCCTCACTGTAGAGGCAAGTCCTGTGCTCAAAGTGCAGGCAGACCTTTCTGGGCTGGGGAAGTCAGTGAGGGCTTCATGGTGGATGGAAAAGGCTCAACAAAGCAAAGAACAGGAAGGAGAGCATCACTGGCTTGGGAGCAGCATAGCAAACAAATGGAGGACTGTGGCACAGTCATCACATGGGGAAGTGGCTCATCAGGCATCATCTGGCCTCCAGAAACAGCTCAAGTTTGGAGGAATTTATTGTATATAAATTATAACTCAATTAAAAATTAGGCTTCTTATAAATTTATCTCCCTCAATGCAAGACATAGGAAACTTGGCAGGTTGTCAAGACAGACAGGACCAAGGACCTGGAATGTTAGCAAGATCCTGGACGGATGGCCTCTTACTTCTTGCTGTCTCCAAGTTCAACTTCTCTCAGACCAGCTGCATTTGTTCCACACACACATAGTCCAGCGTGGATACCCCCAACTCACCCCCACAGCCCCGCAGTTCATAATACCTTCCAGCCTAACTGCACAGTGGATCAGCAGCATCTCACACAGACACTAGTTAGTAGCAGAGTTAGGCTGGAAGGTATTATGGTCCCATCAGCTACGCTATGGGAAGGGGGATGCCTAAGAGGCTGTGAGCATCTACTTCCATGGTGGTGGAGAGAAGGAGGCCCAGGCTGACACATCCATGGATGCGTCAACGACAGGGCATGCTGTGGAACTTGTGATTGGGACCCTGCATTGAATCAGGACTGCAAATTTGAGCGCCAACTGGGCTAGACAAGTAATTTAAATGAGTGAAGAGCATAACAAACTGGCAAGTTCATCCTGTGCCCCAAAGGGGAGCAACTGGACCAGAATAGAGGGTCTGCATAAAAAGAATTTAAAAATAAGAGGAAAATTGTGTCCGGAATTGGTTCCTTCTGGTGGGTTCTTGGTCTCGCTGACTTCAAGAATGATGCCACGGACCCTCGCGGTGAGTGTTACAGTTCTTAAAGATTGTATGTCCGGAGTTTGTTCCTTCAAATGTTCAGATGTGTCCGGAGTTTCTTCCTTCTGGTGGGTTCGTGGTCTTGCTTACTTCAGGAGTGAAGCCGCAGACCTTTGCAGTGAGTGTTAAAGCTTTTAAAGGTGGCGGGTCCGGAGTTGTTTGTTCCTCCCAGTGGGTTCGTGGTGTCGCTGGCTTCAAGAGTGAAGCTGCAGGCCTTCACAGTGAGTATTACAGAGTGCGGACCCAAAGAGTGAGCAGCAGCAAGATTCATTGTGAAGACCAAAAGTACAAACATTCCACACCTTGGAATTGGACCCACGTGGGTTGCAGCTGCTGGTTCTGGTGGCCAGCTTTTATTCCATTATTTGGCCCCGCCCACATCCTGGGGATTGGTCCATTTTACAGAGTGGTGATTGGTCCGCCTTTACAGAGTGCTGATTGGTGTGTTTACAAACCTTTAGCTAGACACAGAGCACTGATTGGTGTGTTTACAATCCTTTAGCTAGACAGAAAAGTTCTCCAAGTCCCCACCTGACCCTGAAGCCCAGCCAGCTTCACCTCTCAAAATTATGTCCTTTGCAGCAACATGGATGGAGTTAGAGGTCATTATGCTAAACAAATTCATGCAGGAACAGAAAACCAAATACTGCATGTTCTCACTTGTAAGTGGGAACTAAACAATGAGCAAAGAGGGGAACAATAGACACTGGGACCGACTTGAGGGTGGAGGGTGGAGGAGGGTGAGGGTCGAAAAACGACTTCTCAGGTACTTGGATGATGAAATAATCTACACCCCAAACCCCCACGACACACAATTTACCCATGTAACAAACCTGCATGTGTACCCCCGAACCTAAAAGAAAAGTTTACCAAAAAATGAAATTAAATAAAAACTAAAAATAAGATTAATTTGATTACAAAAAAAAAGAATTGGACCAACTGAAAGCCCCGCAGGGTCATGCACAGTATCTTTTAAGCAAGAAAGAGACTATACTCTAGAAATACTTTAATATTGGGCTCCACGTTCATCGGGGCAGGGGGGTATCCTGTACCCCTCTTAGAAATGCCTTCCCAAGCATGAGGACCACAGAGAGCAAGAACAAAGCAATCCAGGGCTCAGCTGCAGAACGGCACTCCATGCACAGAAATGCAGTTATGAGCAGCATAATAGCCTGCCTCCTCTCATTACAGAGGCTACCCTTCCTCACACCCCAGAGGGGCAGAGGCCTTCACATCTCCTGACAGCATTGGCAGGTGCACGTTGAGATTTCCGGGCCTCCAGATGGGGCTGCACCAACCGGCCCTAATTGCCATTTTGAGAAGCGGAGCAGACCTGTCTCATCTGGAAGGGCCCATGCTGGAAGCAGGAGCGTCTGCGTGTGCCCCAGCTGTCTCTCCTGGTGATCAAGAATTACAACAGCACCCAGGAGAGGGCAGGAAGGTGCCGGGGTGAGCTGGCAAGGGCGAGTGTTCAGCAGTGAAGCTCAATCAGATTGCCTTTGTGTAGGTTATGCTCCGAACAGATCCTCTCTGGAGTTGGCTCTGGCAAGAAGCCAAGGAGTGAAGCGCTGTGGGGAGCTCAGGGCCCTGTTTGCACTTCATCTCTGAGTCCTCAGCACACCTACTTCATTCTTTTTCCACCTAACAGAGCAGACAGCCCTACTTTCCTATCTACAAGGTAACAGGACGGACCACCAGTTCCCGGTTCACACGGCCTCTCTTCCATCTCTTAGCTCCGTCTGTCTCTAACAGGAAGTGACTAATCAACCCAGCTTGCAATGGCCACCATGGACTGGCAACCAACTGGCCTGTGGGGCATGGCCGCACCACACAAACATGGCCCTTCTCACTGCACAGAAGAAGTTGGGGGCGGGGAGCGGCAGTTCTCAGAGAAGAGGTAATCGTGCAGTGACTGGAGACAACCACCAGGCTGTCCTGCACGCCTCCCTGGTGTGGGTACTGAGTACATGAAATCCTACTCTCTAATGTCATCGGTGACTCCTTCGTGCTCTGTGCTCCCCAAGGTTAGTCATCACAAACCATCTTATTTATTTATTTATTTATTTATTTATTTATTTATTTATTGAGATGGAGTCTCACTCCGTTGCCCAGGCTGGAGTGCAGTGGCACGATCTCGGCTCACTGCAACCTCCGCCTCCTGGGTTCAAGCAATTCTCCTGCCTCAGCCTCCCCAGTAGCTGGGATTACAGGCACGTGCCACCACGCCTGGCTAATTTTTGTGTGTTTTTAGTAGAGATGGAGTTTCACCATGCTAGCCAGGCTAGTCTCAAACTCCTGACCTCATATGATCCACCCGCCTTGGCCTCCCAAAGTGCTGGGATTACAGGTGTGAGCCACCATGCCCAGCCCCACAAACCATTGTGACAATTCTTGCCATCTTTGAGTACCCTCTCCAGTTACCTACATAACTTTAAAAAATCAACACACGTTTTATTTAAGTAAAATTTGGCCTTGGCCTGAGCAATAATAGTCATAAAGTATTTTTTTCTAGCCAAGATTATAATAAGGGCATGACATTAAATGAAAAGAGTTTGTCCATGATTTCCTAAAATGATTTCACATTCCCCAGTGATGTGAGTCCTGCACTTTGGGACCATTGCCCCCAGGAGGCCTCAGTAAAGAGGATATCAAAGGACAATGGTCCTTGGAGCCAGACAGGACTCAGTTATAATTTCCTTTCTGGGCTATTCAATCTTTGGCAAGCCACAAAACTCTGTAAGCCTCAGTTTTTGCATCTGTAAAGTGGGAATGAACAACACTTACTTCAAAGGAGTGTTCAGAGGATTAAATGGAATGGAGTTTGCAAAGTGCTGGGCACAGTGTAAAGGTTACAGGGACTCGAAACCAAAGATGCTTTCAAGGGTATGTAGAGTCTTCAAAGGATCGCCATGGCTACCCACGCATTTCAGAAATCATCCTGTATTCTTCAATGTGAACCAGGCTTCTGGGTGAAATCCCACCCGCCTCCCCCCCAAAAAAAAACACAGGGATGGCAGCCCAGTGTGGTGGTTAAAGTGTTGGGAGTTGGCAGAGCCAAGTTTAAGTGCTAGTTCTTCACATGGACGCAGGAAGGGGAACATCACACACCGGGGACTGTTGTGGGGTGGGGGGAGGGACAGCATTAGGAGATATACCTAATGCTAAATGATGAGTTAATGGGTGCAGCACACCAACATGGCACATGGATACATATGTAACAAACCTGCACGTTGTGCACATGTACCCTAAAACTTAAAGTATAATAATAATAAAATTTTTAAAAAATACTAGTTCTTCCATTTACTCGCTGGGTGACCTTGGGAAAGTGGCTCAACTTCTCTGTGCTTCTGCTTCTTCATCTGTAAGAATAATGACAATAATGCCTACTTCCAAGAGGTTGTTGTGAGGATGAATGGAGGGGAGCCGGCCTTCCATGGCCTTTCATCTGCCTTTGTTCTAGGCCAGCAGAGTCATGACAGCAGTCACCTGCCATTAGTCACCATGACTATGACACTCTTGTTCATACCTTGACAAGAGCTGCTATTTCAGGGATGTGAAGAGCTGAGCCAGCTGCTGGAGAGGGACTCCGTGGGAAAATGGGCTCGGCCATCAGCTTCATGAGCTCTGACAGTAATGTGTCTAGCAATGAAAACAGTCATCATTTTCCACAGCAAGAAGGGAAGGGGGAGCATCTCCCTAACCCTTGTAAATGAGAAATAATTCATGCATGAAGGAAGTCATTCTAGAGAGATATTATTAAAATTCTGCTTTTTCCTGCTATTAGGAGAACAAAATAGGTAGAAGGAACTGAGGGAGGAGAAGGGGATTCTGCAGCTTCAAAACAAATAGGAAATGGCTTCTCTTTAAATGTTGACCCTAAGTCCTATCTCCCTCAGGAGCAGACAGGAAGGAAAAGAGGAGGGGGAAGCAGTCACTGGGGAGTGGATGGGGAGCTGGATGGGAGCCCCTTTAAAGAACTTGTGATCGGGACCCTGCATAGAATCAGGACTGAAAATTTGAGCGCCAATTGGGCTAGGCAGGTAATTTAAATGAGTGAAGAACATAACAAACTGGCGAGTTCACGCTCTGCCCAAAAGTGGGCAGCTACTGCTCAATGCAGACAATGCCTCGTGTTAGAACACCAGCCCTGAATTGCCAGATCCTCCAATCTTTCCAGAAAAGGCAAACATCTGGATTTTTATTTTCAGTTTCTTTTGAGTGCACAATTTAAATATTTTTTTTTTTCTTTCTTAGACAAGGTCTTGGTATATCACCTAGGCTGGAGTGCAGTGGCACAATCATAGCTCACTGCAGCCTCAATCTCCTGGGCTCAAGTGATCCTCCTATCTCAGCCTCGTGAGTAGCTGGGACTACAGACATGTGCCACCACACCTGGATAATAATAATAGTTTTGTTTTTTTTTTTTTTTTTTGAGATGGAGCCTCACTCTGAGGCCCAAGCTGGAGTGCAGTGGTGCAATCTTGGCTCACTGCAACCTCCGCCTCCTGGGTTCAAGCGATTCTTCTGCCTCAGCCTCCCAAGTATCTGGGACTACAGGCACGCGTTACCACGCCTGGCTAATTTTTGTATTTTTAGTAGAGGCGGGGTTTCACCATATTTGCCAGGCCGGTCTCAAACTCCTGACTTCGTGATCGGCCTCCCAAAGTGCTGGGATTATAGGTGTGAGCCACTGTGCCTGGCTGTAAATATTTTTTGAACACTAAACTCAGCCAAACAACCAAACAAGCCCCCATACACCTGTGGGCCCCATTTGATCCAGCAGAAACCAGTTTCCACCTCTGTTTTAACCTTTCTGTCTTTGGCCCACTGTCCCCTCACTGAGATGCCCAGGCTGTTCTGCTGGTGCGGAGTCACAGCGCATGTCCCTGACTTGGGGCCAACACACACAATACCGAAGGACACCTGCCCGTGTCATTAAAGGAGGGAAAATTTACATCCACACCTGCCTACCAACCCTCTGGAACATTTTTTCCCTTAAAACCACTCAATTTTTTGAGGAGGAACATTTTTCAGCCTCAGATGTGTTTTCAGCCAGAATGTTCTCTTTGACACCAGCATAATCTGCTGTGACATAGCCTGTTTGCTTGACAAACGACGACACAGGAACTTGACAATTGGGACAGATTCCTGCCTCAGGCTTGGCCCACTGATCCTAGAAGGGTCTCCTGGGGGCATGGGGAGCACTGGCCATCTCTCCCACCCCTGGCTGGTTGCCTGACGCACAGCTCTCCCCAAGACGAAAACTTCAGCTTTCGGTTGTAAATCCAAGAGCTGCGGTTTTTGCTTGAGTCATTTACACATGCAATCCTGAGATGGCGGCAGCCTCCCCGGTGGGTGATGTGTTTTGACGTCTGTATTTAGGGCTCGCATTAGAAGGCTTCTGGAGACACAAGCCTTGATATGAAATCCCTTCTGAGTAGATGACACACGGTACACAAACTGCTGGCTGGCTCAGCTATTTTTTTAATTGATAAAAATGGTATATATTTATGGTCTACAACATGATGTTTATATATATACACACACATACACATATTGTGGAAAGGCTAAATAAAGCTAAAAACATATGTATTACCTCACATACTTCTTTCTGTGGTGAGAACACTTAAATCTACTCTCTTGGTCATTTTGAAGTATGTAACACATTACTATTAACTGTGATCACCATGTTGTATGAACGATCTCCTGCACTTATTCCTCCTGTCTAACTGAGATTTCAGCTCACCTTTTATGACTGAGTGGAGACTCAGGCATCTTGTAGAATATAAATTATTCTTATCATTATCATTTTAGAGATGCAAGTCTCACTATGTTGTTTAGGCTGGTCTCGAACTCTTGGCCTCAAACAATCCTCCCACTTCAGTCTCCCAAGTAGCTGGGATTAGAGACATGAGACACTGCACCTGGCTTGTTATAGAATATAAACTATCTCAGGGCAAAAATTGCCTCAGTAACTTAGCTATAAAATGAGGATAATAACATGCATTCTTGAGTCCTTACTGGGATTAACTGAGAAAAGGTGCGTATCACATGTAGTTTTATAGGAGGAGATCAAACACCGGTTTCATTCTGGCTTTTTGTTGTTGTTTGTTTGTTTTTGTTTTTGTTTTTTGATTTTTGTTTTTTGAGACAGAGTCTCACTCTGTTGCTCAGGCTTGAGTGCAGTGGCACAACCTCGGCTCATTGCAACCTCCACCTCCCAGAGTCAAGCGATTATCCTGCCTCAGTCTCCCGAGTAGCTGGGATTACAGGTGTGTGCCACCAGCCTGGCTAATTTTTGTATTTTTTAGTAGAGACGGGGTTTTACCGTGTTGACCAGAGGCTGGTCTTGAACTCCTAACCTCAGGTGACCCTCCTGCCTAGGCCTCCCAAAGTGCTGGGATTACAGACGTCAGCCACCACAGCCAGCCCTGTTTCTTATCTAGAAAATTTTAGCCCCAAAACAAGAGATCACTGGGGAGATAAGAATTATATTGATTTAAACATTTTAAACTTTATTACCAGATTTTACAAAAACCTTTCCCTACCATCAGAAAATCTTGGATTTCTCTAGCACCTGTCCTCACTAGCTCCCAAAGTGTCCGTGTTGTTATTTCACTCACTTCATGTAGCAATGACTAACGACTGAGCATCTGCCCTTGAACGTGTGATTTATCTCATGGTTTTGCTTACCTGGGAAGGGGATAACTTATGCTCTGTCTAATGCATGGGGCTGGTGTAGAGAGAAGAGAGTAGTAACCTATGTGGGAGCCCCTTGAAGAACAGGAAAACCAATACGAAAACCCAAGATATCAGTCTGCTTGACTCGCCCGGCGCATTTGAGAGTGCCTAGGATCCTCCCGTCCTGGTGTGACTTGGGCCGTGCTCCTCAGAAGTGGAAGCAATGAAGCCCTATGAGTCTGCTCAGTAAGGAAGCAGACAGGGCACTGAGGGGCGGAAGCACTGGCTCTAGGATGACACAGGCTGACAGGGTGAGCACTTTCACTCCCCTATCCCTTCACCCACCCTCAGCCCCTTTCTTTCACCAATGTCCCCACCCAGTCTCTCACAGACGCTGTTGGCTTCCCCTTCAAAATGGACCCTGCCTTGACCATCCTCTCCCTCACTAGTCCAAGCCACCACCATGATCACAACAGCCTCCTCCCTGGCCCTGCTTTCCCCTTGCCCCGCTGCAGTTCACCCTCCACAAAACAACCAGAGTTATTTTTCATAGCCTATGTCAGCCCGGGGCCCCCTCTCACTCCACAAGCCCCCAGTGGCCTCCATCTTCCTGGGGGTAACAGCCAAGTCCTACCATGGATCTGAAGGACCTGCCCATGCTGACCCCTGACCCCCAGCTTCCACCCCATGCCCACTCATCCCAGCCACACAGGCCACCCAAGAACTTCACATTCAGCAGCCCTATAGGGAGGGGACTCCTCATCCCACAGGCAGGAAACATGGCTTGGAGAAGTCACTTGTATGAAGCCACACAATGAGGAGGTGATGGAGTCAGGATTTGAATCCAAGCATCCCTGCACACACTGATCATATTTACTTTCATCCTGCTATGCATATTTTAATAAGCCACTTCAAATCCACTTTGGAGTAGGTGAGGAAAAGAGGAAGAAAGACAGGGGGAAGGCACAGTTTTGGGCTCAGGACCAGCTACATCTCCACCAAGATTCACTGGAGGCCAAACTATTAAGTTGGTAAAAATCAGTCTAAATATTGTAGGCTGGGTTTGTCTGATGCTGCAGGAATTTGCAGACACAAAGGAAGAAGGCATATTTCTACCAGCAGAGAAATCCCACCTAACCAGGCTAGCATTCGAGTTAACGGCACAGAAAATTTAGTTGAACCATCAGAAAATTGTTCTAATGTCCAGAGTTTCTGCTATTGTGCTGCTATTAACATGATGCTAATGAAATGTAATAAAATGTGGCTTGAAAAGGAAACCCATCTGCTCTGAAACTTCAATTAATATGATTAAGATATAGCTTTTACACAATCAACTTGCATCTGATGCACATTCTGTGCTTTATGGATTATTACAGCAGAGCTAATGCAGTCCAGCAAAGTTAAGTTGTATCCAATTAACATTTGCAGCCAGCTCTATAGCCCAGAGCTCTGCTGAGGAAGATGGAGCGGAAGGGCCTGGGACCTGACTCCGTCCCTGAGGGGCACATCATCTCTGCTCTGCCTTCCACAGGACAGAGCAGCACCCAGCCTCCCCTGTCCTCTACTTCTCTCCACTCCACAGCACCCAGCAACATGGGTCAGGTGGGGAAGGGGCCACGACAATGGTCTTGTCCAAGAAAATGCAGTGTTCCAGGACTGAAAGAGGAGTGTCCACTCTGCTTTGAATAGAAGGGGCTGAAAGTCGGTTGGCAGACATTGCCTTCTTTTCCTTTCTTCCCTCAATATTCTATCATCAAATTCAACAGCTCTTGCTGAGCATCTGCTATGTGCATGTCACCAGGGAAGAGGGAAAGAGATACAAAGAGAAAAAAAGACAGCTCTCAGGAAACACGGGGAGGCTTCAAGAGCACAGATGAGGCCAGGTGTGGTGGCTCGTGTCTGTAATCTCAACACTCTGGGAGGCCAAGGCAGGAGGATCACTCAAGACCAGGAGTTTGAGGCCACCCTGAGCAACACAACAAGATACCTACCTCTACAAAAAATAAAATAAATTAGCCAGTGTGGTGACATGTGCCTGTAGTCCCAACTACTTTGGAGACTGAGACAGGAGGATCTCCTGAGTCCGGGAGTCAGAGCTTGCAGTGAGCTAGGATCATGCCACTGTACTCCAACCTGGGTGACAGAGTGAAATCCTGTTTATGAAGAAAAATGAGGAAGAAGAAGAAGAAGAAGAAGGAGGAGGAGGAGGAGGAGTAGGAGGAGGAGGAGGAGGAGGAGAAGAAGTAGAAGGAGGAGGAGAAGAAGAAGAAGA
>NW_026652281.1:83551051-83551342 GCF_009828535.3 Hylobates moloch
AGGAGGAGGAGGAGGAGAAGAAGTAGAAGGAGGAGGAGAAGAAGAAGAAGAAAAGAAGAAGAGGAAGAAGAAGATGAAGAAGAAGAAGAAGGGAAGAAGAAGAGGAAGAAGAGGAAGAGGAAGAAAGAAGAAGAGGAAGAAGAAGAAGAAGAAGAACAAGAAGAAGAGGAAGAAAGGAGAAGAAAAGAAGAAAAAGAAAGAAGAAGAAGAAGAAGAAGAAGAAGAAGAAGAAGAAGAAGAAGAAGAAGAAGAAGAAGAAGAAGAAGAAGAAGAAGAAGAAGAAGAAACAAC
>NW_026652281.1:83551442-83637824 GCF_009828535.3 Hylobates moloch
AAGAAGAAGAAGAAGAAGAAGAAGAAGAAGAAGAAACAACAAACAAAAAAAAAGGGCCACCGTGCAAAAATCTAATGTTGGTCTTCTGCCCTCAGAACAAAGCCCCTTCTCCCTTTCTCTGAATTGCAGCAGAGTTCAGCTGGGCATGGGCAAGGTAGCTGATGGAAGAAGCAGAGTGGGAAGGCTAGTCTTCTCTTCCTTCAGTGGTACAGAAATCCAGAAGACTGTAATGGATTCTGCTCCAGGCTCAGTTAACCCACACAACGGTGTGAGTTGACCTCATCCCACCCTCTCTGTTTCACAGGCATGGCCAAAAGGGTAATTTATACCTCTGACCATAGCAACTGGCTCAGGGACGTGCACACAATCAGGTTGGACCAGTAAGAATCAGGCCTAGGACTTGCTCTGGGAACTATTGGAAAAGAAGTGCTCTCTTTTCCCTCTGATTGTTTGGCTGGAGGGGGTTGGCCAGGAGCTGCTGGGGGTGTTTTCCATCATGACGGATCCTGCTGAGAAAGAAGCCAACAGAGGAAAGGCAGACCAAGCCTGGGGAAAAAGAGAGTTCTGAAGAAACGATCTGAGCACCTGGATCCAGTTGTGCGTGAAGGTGGTCCATCCCTCAGTTGCTCGCTGGCTAGGCTTATGAATTCTCCCTTTGAAAGCTGGTTGTAAGCTGGCTCCTTGCAGTTCTGGCTGGTACCAAGGCAGATGCCATAAGTACCAGAATTTTCAGGGCCCTGGAGCTGCTAGAGGGGCTTCTGCAGACTCCAGGGATGTTGCAGAAAGGAACTGAGGCCTCTCAGTGGCCAGTTTTCTGTTCTGGTCAGTGGGAACTAAGCAGAGGCTGCAAACTCACAGAGCCCACCCTCCTCCTCCTCACTCCCCCCTTCCCCTACTCCTTCCTCTTCCCCAACTCTGTCCCACGGAAATTTCCCAACAACCTGCAAAACCATTGCAGGGATCTTTCTCCAGTTAACCCACACTTTCTGTTTCCATTTGTGCCTAGCCTCCACGCAAGTCACATTTTCAGGAAGCTCATAGCTGTGAGCCCCAAACCAACACTAGCTGCTCTCCTTGGCTGACTTTTGTCCCAGCTCATGGCCTTCTGTTCAGGAGACATCTCAGGGTAGGAGAATGAGGCAAACACGATCCTACTCTCCATATCAGAGGTGTTACCATCAGAGTTAGTAAAGGTGGTGCCTGAGGACCTTACCTGAGAGGCTGCATTCTAGGTTTCTAGCCCCTACGACTGCTTTTGATTTCACTTCCAAACCCACATTGATAGTTCCCAAAGCTGAGTTGAGCAGGAAGACACAGAAATGAAGAAGGAGGAGAGTTGATCAAGATTAATATTGGGTAGGCCTGGAAACAAAGCCCAATCCTGTCTTACAACAGAATGGCCTTCATCAGTTACCTAACTTCCCATGCATTAGTTTCCACCTTGGCAAAATGGTAATACTTTCTCTATAGGTTCATTGTGAGGACTCCATGAGCTAAGGTTGTGTATTGCTCATCTCAGGGCCTGACACATCCTAAGCTTTCTGTAAACCAGTTTGCATATTCCAGGCACCAAACTAGGAGTGTTGGCATGCTCTCATGCTTTCTCATTTAATAATCACAAAATCCCTGTGAGGTAGATATTATTATTCTTACAGGCAAAGGCTATGTCAATCAGACTCTTGGTTGCAAAAAAAAAAGCAGAAATATTTGGTCTCTTAGGAAAAAATAGAATGTAATGAAAGGATATTGGAGGTTCAAAGAATCACCAGGAGTTCAGAGAAACAGGCTCAGGTGGGTCAGGCCACAGGACCTCTCTGGCCTATGCTTCTTTCCGCCACAGGGAGGGAGCCACCTGCCAGATGGTCTCCCAGCTTTTCCCAATCATCAAGGTCATAGAAGACAGAAGCTGATGGACTGAACTTACAGCACATTTCTGTCCCCTGGCTGGGATGGAGGATGGAGGGAAAGTGGAGGAAGGATTTGAGAGCCTCTGCTTCCATGGTAAGAGGTGGACATAAGCACTGTCCTTCTTCAAAAGTGTACAATGAGGTGTTTCCTGTATGGATATCAGAGTGAGAATAGGATAAAGGGCATTTGATTCAGGACAGCCTAGAAGTCTAGAGGATCACTCGAAGGAATTAGATTTGGGGATGTTTAGTGACTTGCTCATTTAACAACAGCTCCCATTCACACACATCCATACAAATTTGTAGCAGTCAAGCACAACTTGAAGTCTTGATTTCTGATCATCTTTTTTCCCACCCTTCTAGGACAAACTCATGCAAAGTGAGGGGAGGTGTGGTGAAAAGAGGAACCAAAAGGGAAGTGAATAGGGTGCCCAGGTAAGTCTCACGATTGTGCAGAGGGAAACCTGAGGCCGATCAAATTGGCCTGGCTGAAAGAAGATAGGGAGGCTATCTGGGATGGGATGGGAACACAGGGCATCTTCTCCAAACTGAGGAGGAGAAAGGAGAGAAATGCTGGGGGTGAAATGGGCGTGTAGTGAGAAGCAAAGCCCTCCTGGGTTTCCAGTTCTGGACAGGGAGTACATAGACATGCGTTCAGGGGCCAGAACGTTTGGACAGGCTGCCCTCAGGTGCTGAGTCAGTGCAGCCTGCAGCAGCAGCTCCTCCAAACACAGGAGCTCATAAATCACAGCTGACAAGGCAGGGGCTCTCTGCTGTGTACACCTTTTGTTTTAAGTGCAAATGGTCACTGGAATATGCATGTGGACTTTGTGTGGTTAGGAAACTAAATATGCACAGTGGAGTAGTTACTGGGCCAGAGAGCTGAAGTTAACAAAGGAAGATATCATTTCTGCCCCAACCCCTTTGGGCAACAGCACAGTTTCCCAAACTTAAACTATTAGAATACAAATTGTACTATTATTTCATAAAATTGTCCTTTTATTCAGATTCACTTTTTAATCCAAATAAATATATATTTTTTAAGTTTTAGATTCAGGAGTCCATGTGCAGATATGTTTCATGGGTGTATGGTATAATGCTAAGGCTTCGGTATTTATTGAACCCATCCCCCAAATAGTGAACACAGTACCCAATGGATAGTTTTTCAGCCCTTGTCCCACTTCCTCTCTCCCACCTTTTGGAATTCCCAGTGTCTATTGTCATCTTTATGTCCATATGTATTCAATGTTTAGCTCCCACTTATTAGTGAGAACATCCATTATTTGATTTTCTGTTTCCACATTAATTCACTTAGGATAATGGCCTCCAGATGCATCCGTGTTGCTGAAAAGAACATGATTTTGTTCTTTTTTTTTATAATTACGTACTATTCCATGGTATATATGTACCATATTTCCTTCCTCCAATCCACCATTGATGGGTTCCTGGGTTGAATCCATGACTTTACTACTGCGAATAGTGCTGCAATAAACATATGAGTGCAGATGTCTTTTGGGTAGAAATGTTTCTTTTCATTTGGGTATATAGCCAGTAATGGGATTGATGGATTTAATGGTAGTTCTATTTTTAGCTCTTTGAGGAATCTCCACTGCTTTCCACAAGGGCTAATTTACATTCCCAACAATATATAAGAGTTCCCTTTTCTCAGCATCCTCACCAGCATCTGTTGTTTTTTGACTTTTTAATAATGGTCATTCTGATTGGTGTGAGATGGTTTCTCATTGCTTTGAATCTGTAGATTGCTTTTGACAGTATGGACATTTTAATGATACTGATTCAATACATGAGCATGGAATTTCTGTTGTCTGTGATTTCTTTCATCAGTGTTTTGTAGTTCTCCTTGTAGAGGTCATTCATCTCTTTGATTAGATGAATTCTTAGGTACTTTTTGTATGTGGCTACTGTAAATGGGATCACATGCTTGACTTGGCTTTCAGCTTGAATGTTATTAATATACAGAGATACTACTGATTTTTATACATTGATTTTGTATCTGAAATGTTGCTGAAGTTGTTTTTCAGGTCTAGGAGTCTTTTGGAGGAATCTTTGGGGTTTCTAGGTAAAGTCATATAATCAGCAAACAGATAATTTGACTTCCTCTTTTCCTATTTGGATGCTCTTTATTCCTTTCTCTTGCTTGATTGCTCTGGTGAGGACTTCCAGGGCTATGTGGAATATGAGTGGGGAGAGTGGGCATCCTTGTTTTGTTCTGGTTCTAAAGGAGAATAGCTTCAGCTTTTGCTTGTTCAGTATGATGTTGGCTGTGGGTTTGTCACAGATGACTCTCACTATTTTGAAGTATGTTCCTTTGATGCCTAGTTTATTGAGAATTTTTATAATGAATGGGTGTTGAATTCTATTGAATACTTTTTCTGCATCCATGAGATGATCATACTGTTTTTGTTTTTAATTCTGTTTATGTTGGGAATCCCATTTATTGATTTGCATATATTGAACCATGCAAATAAATATATTTTAAAAAATATTTTAGACTTTCCACTACTGATGTGGCATGTAAGGAACTTGGAAATTGACTCTCTGCCCCAACAAGTCAAAATCTGAGCAAGCTGAAAAATCAACAACTCTTCTTAGATCCATAAGAGAAGTAAGGCCAGAGGGCAGACTGTTGCTCTCCACAGTTGGAGAGACAGACATCAAAACTTCCCGGAGCAGAAATCCATGACCCGAAACCTCAGCAGAATCCAGTACTTGGATACAAAAACCTGAACTGTAAATGAAAAATTGCTAGAGGCTCCTTGCAGACAAGTCTGAAAGTTAAACCTCCAGGGGGACCTAGTCGTGCGGGGCCCCCACACTTGTATGTTTTGCACCTCCAGCAGCAATATCAGTTTCTCACAGTAAATATTGGAGAAAAATCCTCTTGTGCTTCCAACAGAGGAAGGAGAAAATGAATCATTCTGAAATATGCCAGAGCATTCTTCTTAACAAGACCTGTCCTTAGGAGAAACTAGTTTACCAGAATTTATACTTCTGGAATTTTATCCGAACCTAACTGACTTGGGGAAAGAAAAATACCCAACTCCAGCCTACTCTGGCCAGTGTGTCCTACCTAAGGGTGGAGTTAAGGGGGTCTGAGAAGCACTTGTGAAGCCTACCACCCAGGGGTACGAGCTCACCAACAGACTGATCATAGGACTCAACAGTCCTAATCATAAGACTAGAGCATGGTTCCTATCCCCTACACCTTAACCATTACATTACTAAAGGCTTTATTACTAAAGTTCCTTTTACCCAGTACATCGTGTCTGGCTTTCAAAAAAAAAAAAAAAAATTACAGTCTGGGTGCAGTGGTTCATGCCTGTAATCCCAGCACTTTGGGAGGTTGAAGCAAGAGGGTTACTTGGGCTCAGGAGTTCAATACCAGCCTAGGCAACACAGTGACACCCTGTCTCTACAAAAAAATTAAAAAATTAGCCAGTCATTTTGGCACATGCCTATAGTCACAGCTACTCAGAGGCTAAAGTAGGAAGATTGCTTGAACCCAGGGGATCGAGGCTGCAGTCAGCAGTGATCATACCACTGCATTCCGGCCTGGGCAACAGAGCAAGAGCCTATTTCTAAAAACAAATTACAAAGCATACAAAAAGGCAAAAAACACAGTTTAAAGAGACAGAGCAAGCATCAGAACAAGATTCACATATGGCAGGAATGTTAGAATGAGCAGATTGGGAATTTAAAACAACTATGATTAATATGCTAAAGGCTCTAATGGACGAAGTAGACAGCATGTAAGAACAGATGGGCAATGTAAGCAGAGAGATGGAAATCCTAGGAAAGAATGAAAAAGTAATCAATCAACTGGATATAATAGACATCTATAGACTACTTAATCCAACAACAGCAGAATACACATTCTTCTAAAGCTCCCATGGAAAATTTACCAAGTTAGACCACATTTTGAACCATAAAACACATCTGAGCACATTTAAAAGAATAGAAATCATACAGTGTCTACTCTCAGACCACAGTGGAATTAAACTAGTAATCAACAGAAAGATAGCTGGAAAATCCCAAAATATTTGGAGATTTAAAAATGCATTTCTAACTAACACATTTGTAAAAGAAGAAATCTCAAGAGATATTTTTAAACATTTTGAATAAGATAAAAATAGAAAAACAACTTATCAAAATGTGTAGGATGCAGCAAAAGCAGTGCTTCAAGGGAAATTCATAGCACTAAATGCATATATTAGAAAAGAAGAAAGATCCAAAATTAATAATCTAAGCTTCCATATGAGAAAATTAGAAAAAGAAGAGCAAATTAAATTCAAGTAAGCAGAATAAAAGAATTAATAAAAATTGTCTTTTGCAGCAACATGGATAGAACTGGAATCCATTATCCTAAGTGAACTAACTCAGAAGCAGAAAATCAAATAGCGCATGTTCTCACTTATAAATGAGAGCTAAACAATGGGTACACATGGATATAAGAATGAAAATAATAGACACTGGGGACTACAGGAGGGGATAAGGTGAGGGAGAGTGAGGGCTGAGAAACTGCTTATTGAAGACTGTGTTCAACATTTGGGTGATGGGTACACTGGAGGCCCAATCCCCACCATTGTGCAATATACCCATGTAATGCGCATGCATGTGTCTCCCCTTAATCTAAATTTTTTTAATCAATAACGCATTTTAAAAAATATATAATCTACCATTAATTCCATCAACTTCTAATACATGCCATAATAAACTGTCATTGAATTTCTACTTGAAAGTTACATTTTTAAAGATCTTGCTCATAAACGGGATTCTCCTTACTCAAATTCTATTCAGTCTCCATGTTACAATATACGAATACCTCTTCTTTTCTTCTAAAAACATTAAAAAAATTGTCATATCTAAAAAAAGTAATGGATACGTTCTCTCACCTCCATGATATGTTTGTTTCAATTTAATAAAGTAAAATATAATTTATAATGAAAAAGTAGTTCTGTAACAGTCTCAGATAACTGATAAAGTGCTATTGCATTGAGACTTACACTCTGGAAAATGGACTGAATTAGAGCATTGATAACTCACATTAGGATCAGAATGGAAGAAATCCGCTTTTTTGTGTCACAATATTTCAAAATTCAGATTTACATAAAATAAATGCACACAAATAGATTTCTGCTTTAACCTGTGTCAGCACAGTCACTGAGGAGCAGTATCTAGAATTCTACCACCAAAGAGGTTTGTGGGATGTGGTTAGGTTTGCAAACTCCTCATGCAGCCTGTGTTGATCGGTGTGACTTCTTGCTGCAAGATCCAATTATATGTGTTATATAGTGAAAGTGTCTCTGATCCGTTCTTCCAAATTTCTTTCTTCTTTCCTGTCCCCACTTTTTTGGATGGCCTTTACTATTCATTACTTTATTGCCTATTTAGTAATTTTCATCACATGTAAATAAACAGTGTTCAAATAATTCACAGTACTCATGGTCAACTCCCTCAACCTAAACCTCACCTTCATTTTTGTGCCAATAATCTTGTGGGTGCAAAGAACTGTTGTTTCAAATATTCAGTCTTTTCTGTGTCACAGAAAAATCATCTGAGGAATTTTCCAATGATTAAATAAACAAGCAATATATTCTTTCCAAGTTTTAAGCCATGTTTGTATATCAATAATACAATTTGACAAATAATATAAATATGAATTGACAAATAATATTAACAATAATATTGAATGAAGATTCAAGTGTTTTTTATCTTTTAAAGTTTGTTATTGCATTGCTTCTGGCCAAGATGTCTCTATTGTAAGAACAAAAAATTAATGGTTATTTTCTTTCAAATATGCATAGTGTATTTTTCAACGTTAGTCCAACAGTTTCATATATTCACTGTTAACAAAAAAGATACTGGAGTTTAGGATGTTTTGCATCTCAATAACAATAAAACTTATATTCAAAATAAGGATATAAAAATTAAAGCAGAAATCAATGAAATTGAAAACAGGAAATCAATAGAGAAAATTAAGAAAAAACCAAAGTTGTTTCTTTGAAAACATTAATTCAGTCCATAAGCCTCTAGCTAGGCTAAGAAAAATGGAGATTACATAAATCACTACTATCAGAAGTGAAAGAGGAGACATCAGTACAGATCCTGTGGCCATTACACGGATAATAAAAAAACTTTATGAATTACTCTATGCCCACAAATTTTATATCTTACATGAATGGACAAATTCTTTGAAATATATAATCTTCAAAAACTTACAAAAGAAGAAACAGACATTCCGAATAGGCCTATATCTACTGAAGAAATTAAATCATTAATTAATCACCTTCCAACTCTGAAAGCACCAGGCCCACGCGAGTTCACTGGTGAGCTCTACCAAACATTTAAGAAAGAAATTACCAATTCTCTACAATCTGTTGCCAAAACTTAGAAGCAAAAAGATGTCCTTCAGTAGGTCAATGGATAAATAAACTGGGATACATTCAGACAATGGAATATTATTAAGGTCTAAAAAGATATGAACTATCAAGCCACGAAAAGACATGAAGGAGTTTTAAATGCATATTACTAAGTGAAAGAAGCCAATCTTATAATGCTACATACTGTATGATTCCAATTATATGATGTTTTGGAAAAGGCAAAACTACAGAAATATGAAAGGATCAGTTGCCAGGGGTTGAGGGTAGAGAGGGATAAATAGACAGAGACCGGGAATTTTGAGAGCAATGAAATGACTCCATAAGAACTATAACGGTGAATACATGTTATTATACATTTGTTCAAACCCATGAAATGTACATGATAAGGAGTGAACCCTAATGTAAACCATGGATTTTGGGTGATAATGATATATTAATGAAGGTTCATCAATTGTAACAAATGTACCACTCTGGTGCAGGATGTTGTTAATGGGGAGACTCTACATGTGCGGAGGCAGTGGGTATATTGAATATCTCCATACCTTCCTCTCAATTTTGCTGTGTATCTAAAACTGCTCTTAAAAAATAAAGTATATTTTTAAAAAAGAACAGCATATATTCTGTAAGTGAAAAATGAATGTTAGCTATTCATTTTTAGAACAGAAAGTAACTATAGCTTTCTTCCTCCCTTTGTTTCTCCCTCCATCCCTTCCTGTCCTCTTTTCTTCCTCTCTCCTTCCTTTCTTTCTGAAAAATTCAGTCCAAAAGCCATCACGTGGGCCCAAGCAAGGTAGGTCTGTGTGGGTTGTGAGGCAGCACTATGTGAGGTGTCACAAGTGAAAGAAGAAGGGCATCCCTGCAGTATGGGATGGGATGTCAGAGTCAGTGCATGGGGGTGGTAGGCAGTGGTGGTAATGCCCCAATGAAAGGTGTTGAAGCTTGAGAAGAATGAAACACAGCCATGTATCGGGGAGGGGCAGTAACAGCAGGGACCATGGGGTACCCTAAGAAGGCAACCGTGTAATCCAGTGTGGAGTGTTGGAGTCCCAGCTTGGTAAAGAGAACATCCATAGGGAGGGATGGCAGCAGTCAGCACAGGGTGTCAGGTCCAAGATGGGAGGGCAGCTGTGTGTGTTGAGGGGTGAGGGTAGCAGCAGCTGACAAGAAGTGTTGGAGCCTGAGCAGGGTGAGAAGCAAAAACACATGGGAATAGAGGAGTGATGGCCCAGTGTCAGGTGTCAGAGCCTAAGCACAGTGAGAAGGGCATCTGTGATTGAGGCCACTATGGGGACTGGCCATGTATAGTGGAAAATGCTCCCAAAGTAAATGTATCGAAGCTTGTGATATTGTGAAATATATATTTGGTCTTCATCCCCACTTCCTGTCATACAACTCCTAAACTCTCCAAAGTGCTATTTTTTTGTATGTTGATGTTAACTGATAGCTTCAAGTGGGGCTGGTCACTGGAATGACCAAGGCAGGATTAGAGAGTTGGGACTTTCAGCCCCAACCACCAATTTCTGAGGAGGGAAGAGGGGAGAGGGGCTGAAGGTCAAGTTGATCACCAGTGGCCAATGGTTTAATCAATCATGCCTACATCATGAAGCTTAACCCAAGAGAACAGGGTTGGAGAGCTTCCAGAGAGCTGAACATGGGGAGATTTCTGGAGGGTAGTGAACCCAAAAGGACATGGAATCTCCACACCCCTTCTCTCATACCCCACTTTATACATCTCTTCATTAAATCCTTTTAATACACCAGTCAACGTAATTGTTCCCCAGAGTTCTGTGAGCCACTCCAGCGAATTAATTGAACCCACAGAGGGGTTCATGGGAACTTCAACTTGAAGCTGATTGGTCAGAAGTTCTGTAGGCCCAGACTTGTGATAGGTGTATGAAGGAAGGGGGGCAGTCTTGGGGACTGAGCCCTCAGCCTGTGGTGTCTGACACTATTGCCAGGTAGATAGTGTCAGAATTGAATTGGAAGACACCCAGTTGGTGTCTACTGCAGAATTAACTGCTTGCTTCCTGGTGGGGAGAAATCCCCACATATTTGGGAGTCATAAAACTTTTCTTTGTTGATTGTTGTGCTGGTGTGAGAGCAGAGGAGAAACAGTACGAGAGTTTTTCCAAAACAATGCTAATGGAAGCCAGGTTTCTCGTGGTTGGAGAAGGAGTTAAGAATATGGAAAGAGAGAAATGAGAATGAAACCTGTGGCATTATATTGGAATCGGTATGAACTCATGATAGGCAGAGAGATAACTAGAATTAAAAATAAATATAGATGTTTATATGTATACGTATTTATAAGAGTGTGCACGCGTGTGTGTGTGTGTGTGTGTGTGTGGAGAGAGAGAGAGAGAGAAAGAGCCAAAAGCCATGAGCACATTTAACATCCAGCTCTTACAATTTCTAAATACCATTCTCCACCAAAAGTAACCAGGATTCTTTGGAGAAGTGGCAGGTATCAAGGCTGGAGCTGAAGAGCCTGGAGAATCTTGTGCCAGTAAGCAAGGAGTGCTCAGAGAATGATGGAAACCTGAGAGAAGGAGAAAAGACAGACGAGAAAGGCTCTCACTGGTCAAATCTGGGACAGTTTGAACATCAAAATAAATAATGACAGTATTAGATTATAACTAGTTGAATAAAATAAGAATCGATGAGTCCATATAGATATAAATAAAGAAATGGAAGAAAGAGAAAGCTTTTCTCCGAGCAGAAGGAATGATAGAATTAGAAATTCACTGTTTGGCAACTATCAGAGTAATGATTAATTCACCCAAAAACATCAATGGATGCTAAAAGTAGTCCTTAAAATTTGAAGAGAAACAGGATATTCACATAGTATCAAAGTATCTCCCTATAAAATGCTTATAAATTACAAAGAATAAAAGAGTAGCTTTTTATGGTGTAGAGACTTGACAGACACCACCTTAATCAAGTAATCAAAGTTAACATTAAAGTAATGGGACATATCAATGTTGTACGCCATTCCATATGTTGCAATGCGAGGAACACAGCGTAACTTCTGTGACATTTTGCCAAAGATGCATTATCTTGGTCTAATCATGAAGAAATATCAGACAAATGCAAATTGTAGGACGTTCTAAAAATAACTGTCCTGTGATCTTGACAAGTGTCAAGGTCATAAAAGTCAAACAAAGAGAAACTCTTCCAAATTGAAGAAGACCAAAGAGACCTAACTAAATCTAGTGGTCCTGGGTTGGATTATTTTGCTATAAAGGACATGCAGTATAACTGGTGAAACTTGAATGGCGTCTGGGGCTTGAATGGTAACTCATATTTTGATGATTGATTGTGGTTATGAAGAGAATGTTCGTGTTTGTAGAAATTACACACTCAACCATTCAGGGGTGATGGGCATCATATCACTTAACCGCCAATGGTCAAGGAAGAATATTTTGTAAATTGCTTAAACTTTTCTGTAAACTTGAAGTTGTTTCAAAATAAAAAATAATTATCTTTAGTATGTAAAAAGAAATTCACTGTAAAATAAATACAATAAAAAATAATGTTATGGCTGGGTGGGGTGGCTCAAGCCTGTGATCCCAGCACTTTGAGAGGCCGAGGCTGGCAGATCGCCTGAGATCAGGAGTTCAAGATCAGCCTGGTAAACATGGTGAAACCCTGTCTCTACTAAAAATACAAAAATTAGCCGGGTGTGGTGGTGGGTGTCTGTAATCCCAGCTACTCGGGAGGCTGAGGCAGGAGAATTGCTTGAACCGGGAGGTGAAGGTTGCAGTGAGCTGAGATCACACCACTGCACTCCAGCTTGGGCAACAGAGCGAGACTCTATCTCAAAAAATAAAAAATTTAAAATAATAACTTTATTTAACTGGCTAGTTCTGTTCCCTACCAAGGGAAGTGCTAGGGGCTTGAGATCTGTTTTTCCCTTATTTGAAATAGAGATTAGCAAGTGTTCAGTGTTCAGGACATTCTTACAACAAACTGAGAATTTCTTCTGTCATTGGAACGGGGAAACAAATTTTTTAAAAATAACTTTCTTATGATATGTCTTCACGTTTGTGTTTACCTAAAATCATTTCCTGTACCACTCATAGTGTTTGGTCCAAGCTTTAGGAAACACTGGAAAACAATTACCCAACTATATATTTAATAAATGGTTATGTGTGAGTAGATACATCAGGATAAACTGTTTCTCTAATATCCCATTAATTGCTTGTAATAGAAGAATGCAGGCAATGAGAACACTGTTAATTGAAAACCTCAACTTATCTCCATGCTTGATCCCATTTATCTCAAATTCTTTCACACTTGACCTATGTAATGTTCAGCCTCCTTCTCTTGATACTCAGTCTTTGAGGCCTAGAGTGTCCATGGAATGTGTTCTGAGTTCCAGACTCCAATATTCAGCTGCCTAGTGGCACCTCAGTATGTACACCGCACCAGCAACAAAGCTAAACTTTTCCTCTCCTCCATCCCAACTCTCAAATATGCTCCTTTCCTGCCCATCCTGCCGTGGTGAGTGATGGCACCCTCATCTACCAGTTTCTCAAGCCAAGATCCTGGGCATCATTCCAGACCCCACCTCATCTCCCTTCTCGTCTCATTCCTTCTAGATTCTCTCCATAACTGAGGCCGGTGGTGCATACACATTTCCCCACATCCACTACCCCATTCCAGGCCAACCTCCTAACTGGCCACTCCACTCCCACCCCTGCCCCTGCCCCCTCCAATTCACTCTCCAAGCTGCAGCCAGAGTGATTTTTTTTTAAAGAAAATACAATTTTGTGGCTCTATTCCATAAAACCTTTCAAAGCTGTGCTGCCTAATGCAGTAGTCATTAGCCACGTGTGACTATTTAGATTTAAATTAATTAAAATGAGATAAAATTAAACATTCAGTTCCTCCATTGCACTAGCCACATTTCAAGTGTTCAATAGTCATGCAGCTAATATAGGACAGCCCAGATGACAGAACACAGAAACTTTTCATAGGATAGTGCTGCCTCAAAATCTTCCCATTGCATTTGCATAAAGCCAAAATTCTTTCCGAGGTCTACAAGGCCATCCTGATTAAATCTGAGCTCCTTTTCCACCCTTCTTGCCTGCCTCTTCCTCCACCATCACCAACTCCAGGCACATGGGGCTTCTTCTCATTTCGTCAAACAAACCAAGGTCTTTGCTCTCTCAGGGCCTGACAAGGTGCTCCCTCTGCCTTGAACATTTCCCCCATTCCCTGTCTCACTAACTCCCACTCACCTTTCAGACTTCAACTTAAACATCACTTCCCTCAAGAGGCCTTTCTTACCTCCCCAAACCAAATAATTAGACTATTATTATAACCTGTTTTTGCATCCTCTTTTTCTTCTTTTGTGTTATTTATCGTACCCACAATGGTGATATATTTATTTGGTGATGTTTAATATATATATCTCTCTAACACTGTTAGGAGAGAGACCCTAATTTTGTGTTCACCATTGTATCTCTGTTACCGAACCAAACTTGGATCCACTCACTCAGCACGCAGAAGGAAAACATCAATACCAGGATTTGCAGTGAGAGAAATTGAGATATTTATTGCAGGGTAATAAGCAAGGAGAAGTGGGCAGCTAACACTTACGATCTGAACTCCTCAATGGATTATAAGGGAGGGTTTTTAAAGGCAGAGTTACATTTTAGGAAAATAGAAGTTACAGGCAAAATAATGAATCAATACAGGGAGATTATATATTGCTTTGGCCTAGAAAGGCAGGATATCTTGAAGCAGGGGCTTACAGCTCAGAGTGAGAAGTAAAGCCGGCTGGGCTTCTGGGTCGGGTGGGGACTTGGAGAACTTTTCTGTCTAGATTGACAGAATCTAGTGAATGCTGACTTCAGGAGTGATTCTGCAGACCTTCTCAGTGAATGTTACAGCTCTCAAAGATGGCGCATGCAAGAGTTGTTCCTTCCTCCCGGTGGGTTCATGGTCTCGCTGACTTCAGGAACGAAGCCGCAGACTTTCGCAGTGAGTGTTACAGCTCTCAAACGTGTATGCAAGTTTCTGAAATGTGTATGCACCACCGGCCTCAGTTATGGAGAGAATCTAGAAGGAATGAGATGAGAAGGGAGATGAGGTGGGGTCTGGAATGATGCCCAGGATCTTGGCTTGAGAAACTGGTAGATGAGGGTGCCACCACTCACCATGGCAGGATGGGCAGGAAAGGAGCATATTTGAGAGTTGGGATGGAGGAGAGGAAAAGTTGAGCTTTGTTGTTGGTGTGGTGTACATACTGAGGTGCCACTAGGCAGCTGAATATTGGAGTCTGGAACTCAGAATCTGGTGAGTGCTGATTGTAAACTCATCAATCAGTACTCTGTAAAAATGGACCGGTCAGCACTCTGCAAGATGGACCAATCAACATTCTGTAAAATGGACCAGTCAGCAGGACGTGGGCGGGGCCAAATAAGGGAATAAAAGCTGGCCACCTGGGCGAGCGGCGGCAACCCTCTTAGGTCCCTTTCCACGATGTGGAAGCTTTGTTCTTCGCAGTAAACCTTGCTGTTGCTTATTCTTTGGGTCTGCACTACCTTTATGCTCCTAGTTACAGTTTATGACTGTAACACTCACCGCGAAGGTCTGCGGCTTCACTTGTGCAGTCAGCGAGACCAGGAACCCACTGGGAGGAACGAAGCGTGCCAGAAGCGTGCCACGTTTAAGAGCTGTAACACTCACTGCGAAAGTCTGCGGCCTCATTCCTGAAGTCAGCGAGACCATGAACCCACCAGGAGGAAGGAACAACTCTTGTACGCGCCATCTTTGAGGGCTGTAACATTCACTGAGAAGGTCTGCAGAATCACTCCTGAAGTCAGTCAGCAAGACCAAGAACCCACCAGAAGGAAGAAACTTGGGACACATCTGAACATCTGAAGGAACAAACTCCGGACACACCATCTTTAAGAACTGTAACACTCACCGCGAGGGTCCGCGGCTTCATTCTTGAAGTCAGCGAGGCCAAGAACCCACGGAAGGAACCAATTCCGGACACAAGAGGTAGATTTAGAGATTTTTTTTTTTATTTGCAATTGGTTAAGGAAGTAAGACTTTGTATAAAACCTTGAGGTAAGCAGAAAGGAGTGTTAAAGTTTGGCCTGTGGGCATGACTCTCCAGGCCTCTCAGAAAGAAATTACAACAGAGGACAGTAGTCAGAATTAAGTCCTCAGTTTTTGCTTATCTGTGGTCTTTGTGTCAGTGGTCAGAATTTTTCATCTGGTGGAGGTGTGGGAGTGCTGGTTTCTGAAAAACAACTCAGGGACATATGTCCAGATGTTATCTTTAGCTTTTATAGGGAACCAAACATCTTGTGAATCTGGCTTCCTTGGGTGGCTATTGTTTACATTATTATTGTTTTTGTTTAGTGGGTTCTTTATTTGCTTTTTAAATTGCTAGTTGGCTGGCTCTCTAGGTTCTTAGAATTTGTGTTGAGGGGATCAGAGAGGAGCCCGACAGGCCCATAAGAGGGGTCCCTGTTCCATCTCATCTCTAGTGCCTAGCATAGTACCTGGCACATAAAATCCACTCAAAGATTATTTAATGAATGAAAAAAAGAGTGATTTTATAGCAATGTAATACTATAATCTACAGGCTTTTGCAGGAATTCAGCTGTGTGTGATGTGAGTAGCAGAAATCAGGAAAAACAGTTTTCAACGCATCTTTCTACTTTATCGCTTCTTAACTATATGAGTCCCTGTCTTCAAAGCAAGTATTTTCTATTGAGGCAGTCCAAGAAAAGGCATTTTCTCTGTTCTCTTGACTTCATAATCCAGTATCAGTTCCTCATCTGTGAAATGGGAATACATTCTCACTGCCTCATGTCTGGAGCTGTACTAGCAGATCTCCTGAGAGCCATTCCTGTTCTAATATATAATAGTATGACCCTGTCTAGGGGAGGCTGGTTCCCCCCACTGGCAAATTTGAAACTTAAGTAGCCTACTACAGAAGCTAATTGCACAGGAAATGTAATTCCCAGATCATCAACTTCCTCCCCTCTCATGTTTCTGCTACTAGGCTGCCATTAACACTTAGCTTGAAAATGGCCTAATAGTATCAAGAAAGAAAAGAGAACAAGAAGAAACCGAATACCTGAAACACCCATAATCTGGATCATGTGCTATCAAATAGGGATAGTTGATGTTGCTCACCAGAGAGCAGGCATGAATTGGAGTCATTGCCACACAACCTGATGGGTAAAATTAACCATATCTCTTGCCACAAATCCCTCTCCACAGGAGAGAGAAGACTCATTGGTCTCCTACTTAGATTCATAAAACAGTAGAGCTGGAGGGGACCTTAGCAGTTCGCTGTCCAAGCATGAATGTTCGCATTTGCAGAAGCGAGCCAGGCTCTCAGGACACCATCCCGGGTCTCCACACTCGCAGCTCAGAGCATTGTCACAGCACCAGGTAACAGGTGGTGAGAGTTGAGTTCATATTGTGTTTCTTTATTGCCTCCCAGACCCAACGTTGCCCCATCAAGAGTGACAGTCTAGGTGTATGCGATCACAATGCTGACATCCAGGTGTCAGAAGGAAGCTTCCATCCACATTCACCCTGAGGGCCTGACATTTGAGTCTTGCTTTAGATCAAATCAGAGAGTCAGAGGTGCTCCATTTTTAAACCACACACCTACATCAGGCCATGAGTCAGTAAGACCTCTCATACTCTAGGACTGATTCTTTCATTCCAAATGAGTGAGGGCACAGGATCCCCATTCAGTCACAAATTTCCTCCATCTTGACATATTTAATGCAGAGATCAAGTCCTTTCCTCTATGCCTTGAAGACTCTGTCTTGATCCAGGTCCCAGGGCAGGAAAGTGGCTCTCTTATATCACCATATCCATCCAACAGGAACTGGACAATTGCAATTCACCTGGTCTCCCACTTGCAGAAAGAATAGCTGACAAAAAGATATGTCGTTCTTTTTCTCCCTCTCCTGGGTGAATCGAGTTAGGCACTGGAGCTGGGGAAAGGAATAGCTGGAGTATGGGGAAATAAAAATTGGAATAACTTCCCTACTGAGATCTCATTCAGACTGCAAACAATACTGATACAGCACACAAAATTATTAAAGTTCCAGAGTACCCAAAATATGGTTTGGAAATCATGAAAGGAGGACCACAGATCAGAGTTTCTAGAGGTGAAAAATCACTGATGAACGATTCTCCTGTCTCCCCACATGCCCCTCTCTCTCATACACCTGAAGTTACTTTCACAGTACGCTAAAAACCTAGAAAATGGCTGCTCCAATGAAGAAATCTGAGCATTTTCTCAAAAGAAATACATTGGGATTCATGAGTTATTCAGAAGGAATAAGAAGATTAAATTAATGTGGCCAACACAAATTCTGTTCTACCTGCCAAGGTCATGAGTTATAAACAAACAAGTTGCATCCTTTATTCTGCTACATCAACAGTGGCTTCTCTTCAGATTTCCTGCTGTTGGCTTCTGAGAACCATTGCCTGGGCCACCAGCAGGGCTGCTAATTGGACAGTTGAGCAGGTCTTTTCCTAAAAGTCAGGACAACATGGTGAAACTGGGCACATTGCCGTGGCTCCCCTAGCATCCTTTTGGAAAGCTTGCTCTTCTTCGCATAAATGAAACTTGCAAGGCACAGTAGACAGAAGGCTGAAGGTCAAATGATAAATTCTGATTGCTAAGACATGCTTTACTAACTCAACTTCCATGTCCCACTGTGCCTCTGCTTATACAAGGCAAAGCTCCAGGGGTAAAGAGCAAAGATGCACAGACTCAGAGAGAGATGCAGATTGTGGTCAAGATTGAGGGAAAAATGGTCACTGGCTGGGGACTAGTTACTATTGGTTGAACGTCTACAATGTGCCAGGTATAGATAGATGGAAAGGTAGATAGATGGAAAGGTAGATAGATGGATAAATATAGAGACAGAGATAGATAGAAGATACATATGGACAGCTAAATATAGCTAGCTAGATATAGATAGATAATAGAGAGGGATAGCTAGATAGATGATAGATAAATGATAGAGATAGTAGAAAGATATAGATGATAGAGATGATTGACAGATGATAGATATTTAGTTTCACATATAATGTGTATAGATACGTGTGTATAGGCACGTATGCTTGTATATGCATATGTATCTTAAAGATATATATATAGATAGATAGACACAGATATATATATATATATCTTTCCTTTACTGATGAGAAAATCAAAGCTCAGAAAAGTTGAGTAAGTGTATTGGTTTGTTCCCAAAACAACTTGAGACAAAGACTTGAGCACAAGTAGTTTATGTGGAGGTGACCCCAATAAGAGAGAGAGGGGGTGGGAAGAGTGATACAAAAGAAGGAAGAGTCAACACCAAACAAATCATTGAGCTGACCATTGCTGTGGGCAGCTAGGCTCAATCCCACTGGATACACTCTAGGAAACAGTGTAGAATATGCTTCAGAATTGCCCCTTCAGAGGATGAGAAGCCAGGCATCAATCCCCTGCATTTCTGGGCTGCACCCGTGTGACACTGTAATTTACCATAAGAGATGTATACATATATTGGTCTTCTTCCCTGATTCCTGACACAGAGCTTCCAGAATTCTCTCTTAAAACTTAAGAATTTCTGGCATAGGGAAAATGTTGAATTGTCTCCACTAAGGTTTGACTTCTTCCCCAAAGCAAGGACCTGCGGGAATGGGCTACAGGACGGTTGCCTAGAAAGTCCAGGCTGTCCTGACACTGCTTATGCCCAAACCCAGAAAAATAACACAACAGAGCGCAAAGAGTATGAGATCTGGAGTTGGGCAGGTCACTCTAGCAGGTTTCTGTGGCCTGGCATCATTTCCACTCAGCCCACCTGTGATTTCAGCTGCAGTTATGGAGGAAAGTTCCATACACGTGAACGTTTCCCTCAAAGGCCAGCTGAATCTTAACCTATCAGCTTCCCTGTCTCAGATCTCCAAAGCTAGGGATCCTCTCTCAGCTCACATGCAGGTTACATGATAGAAAATCAAATCAATTACAGAGTAAGAAAAACATTTTTTCCTACTACTGTATACTGTGTACTACTGTATACTCTCAACACAACATTTCTGTGACCAGATGTGTGGGGCTTTTCCCTGACACTAACCAGTTATCCAACAGCAGCTGGATGACCTAGAATTCAGTTCAATTCTGATGCTGTCTACCTGGAGTTACAGTCAGATTCTACAGATTAAGGACCCAGTCCCACAAGACTGTCCCTCACTTTGGATGCCAAATACCAGCCTGGGCCTCCTGGTTATAAATTGGGGTTCCCATGACTTCCTCCTTGGGTTCAATGATCATTTGCTAGAATAGCTCCTAGAATTCATTAAAGCATTTCCTTATGTTTACCAGTTTACTATAAAGAATATTACAGAGGATACAGATGAACAGCCAGATGAAGATATATATATATATATATGGTAAGGCATATAAGAAGGGTGAGGAGCTTCCATGCCTTCTCCAGGTGCCTTCTACATGTTCAGCAATGTGGAAGCTCACCGGACCCCACCATTCAGGGACTTTTATGGAGGTTGCATCACATTAGCATGATTGATCATTACCTCAGTCTCCAGCCCTTCTTGCTTTCCAGAGGATGGAGGATGGAGCTGAAAGTTCCAAGCTTCTATCATGGCTTGGTCTTTCTGGTGACCAGCCCTCAACCAGAAACCCACCAGGAGTCACCTCAGTATAACAAAATACGTTCCCATCACTCAGGAAATTCCAAGGGACTGGGAGCTCTATGTCAGGAACCAGAATGAAAGACCAAATACTAGAACAGAAGATGCACCTAGCACCCCTCTCTGCTTAGGAAATTGTAAGGTTTTAGGAACTCTGTGCCAGAAATCAGGGATGAAGAGATATATACATGTAAAAGATGTATAATATATATTATATATGTAAAATATGTATACCATAGAGAATATATGTATGCAATACACATACATTAATATTTATATACATATATGTATATGTAAAATATATATAACGTATAATAAAATATATATTATATATATATTGGTCAAAATATAAGGTCTTTAGAGATACACTATGTGCACAAGTAATGAGCTATCTATAAGATGTTCTGTAAGCCCAGGGTGAACGATAGAAAGTCATAATGGGAATGTCTGCACCAGATGGTGAATTAGACTTAGATATTAAAGGAAATTCCAGGGCCCTCAACAGATTGAATGGTGCCCACCCACATTAGTGAGAGCAATGTTCTTTACCCAGTCGACTGATATAAGTGCTAATCTCTTACTGAAACAGCCTCACACACACACCCAGAAATAACATTTTACCATCTCTCTGGGCATCCCTTAGTCCAGTTAAATTGACACAAAATTAACCATCTCAGTGGCTGAAAACAACCACCACTTATTTAACACACAGTTCTGCAGGCTGACCATTTAAGGTGGGCTCAGCAGGATGGGTCTTCTGTCTTGAAGGTCACTCATGCAGGTCATGCTGGGTTGGCTCATCTCTGCTCCATATTGTCTCTTATCCTCCAGCAGACTAGCCTGGGCTCATTCTCATGGAAGCTAGCAGGGTTCCAAAGACAGCCTGAAAGTCTGCAAGGTCTCCTGAGGCTTAGGCTTAGAATTGGCACAGTGTCACTTCTACCACATTCTGTTGGTTAAATCAAGTCCCAAGGCCAGCCCAGACTTAAGGAAGGGGAAAAGACATTACCTACCCACTGACCTTTTCATGAAAGAAGATGTAAATTCTTAATTTTAGAATTGACATGCATGATTATCTTGTGCAATTCCTTCATTTTATAAGTGAGGAAATGAGATTCAGAGTGAATGGTTAACTCATTCAAGATCACACAGCTTGTTAGTGGATGTACCTGTTTCCCTCTAGTGAGCTGACCCAACCAGACCATATGGTAAGGTAATGAAACCAGTGAAACTACCCATCAAGGAGTGCAAGATGAGTCATTTGTGCTGAGAATAATGAAAATTTGTTTCATCTCCTTGCCCAGGGTAAGTCATGAAAAATTGCCCAGCCCACACTTCAAGCCACATTACTGCAATGTTCCCTCAGTGAATCTATTCTTTATTGAGAATTAAATGATTTATAGCACAAAGCCTGTAATTACAGGCATCTTTTAAAGATCTCTTCAAGATAAATGGCACAGGTATTGAAATATTCTGCTATGAGCCAATTTGAGTTTTTCAAAACAGGAAGAGGACACAAGGGACATAAATTTTTAGTAAAGTTGTCATTTTTAGTTAATATACCAAGAAGAATGTAGCAGTTCATTGCATGCAATTCATCATTGTTCTTTCATATACATTTTGATGAGCTTTCTTAAATTCTTTTGGTAAATCACAAATATTATGGGCTTTTTATTAAAACTTGGGAGCAACTAAGCATAAAATGAAATATGACTAGTTTCCAACAAGCCTGGCATTACCATTAATAGGAACATTTCACCAATGCAGGTTGCATTTGTAGATTTTTCTGAGTTATATTTTTATACTTCACAGTTCTGATTTGGCATAAGGAAAAAAAACAAGCTACCCATTAGGCAGAGTACATAATTCATAACAAGAAACAACAAGGATCCTTTATATGTGCTATTCTGCAAAGACTACAGTCCTCAGCCACTGTCCAGACCTAACCTCAGGGTTGAAAAGGAGTGTGTAAGCAGTTTATTAAACATGTTTGCCTTTTCTTTACATTTAAATTTTACCTGGCACTTGAATTCTCGTAGTTAAAGATTAACACAATATAGACAAACTTGTGAGTAATGTCCACCTCCATATTTCCACCCCCAGCCACCTCCAGTGCCACTTACCTCTCAAGATGTCTTCATTTATGACAGAGCATACAAAGACTTTTTAAACTTTACATAAGTGGCATTCTTTTCTACATTTTTGCACTTAAGTTCACTTTTTACATTTAATCATATGTCTCAGAGATCTTTCCATATTGTCACATATAGATGCACTTTTTTTAAAATGCTACATGGTATTTCATAGTATAAAAGTATCATAATTTGACTCCCCTCTGTTGGTGGGCCTATGGATTATTTCTGATTTTTTTTGTTACTACAACTGGTATTACAGTGAATATTCGTGTGTGTCTGTGTGTGTGTGTGTGTGTGTGTGATTGTGCTAATGCTTATTTCTATAGTATAACTCCTAGAAATAGAATTGCTTAGTTAGGGAAATAGGCATGCTAAGTTTCAATAGGCTTTGTCCAATTGTGTTTCGAAAAGGCTACACAAATCATGTTTTGTGTTCAATGCAGACCAGATGGGGTTTGGAAAGCCCTGGAGTCAGACAGATAGAGTTCATATTCAGCCTCCATCACTTCCTAAGTGATGACATGGGAAGTTATTCAAGCTATTTATGCCTCAATTTCCCCACTGCAAACATAGGACTAATGCATATGCTTAAAGAGTCTGGAGAGTTTTTAATGATAGTGAGTTTAAATGGAAGTGCCTGGTCTATGATAGGTTTTCCCAAAAGTAATAATCTAATGTTCAAACATTCGTACGAATTAAAATCCCCTGTTTGCAGCACAGATTCTAAGGCACCATCCTCAGAGATGTGACTGGAGTGATCAGAAATACGGCCCTGAGTGTCACACTTTTTAACAAGTTTGCCAGAAGATTCTTTGAGAATCACCTCTTTACTAGGTAAGTCTCAAATCCAATGATGACTCCTTCCTCCTGAATGGAATCCTACTTAATGTAGACAAACAGACAACGTCCTACCCTTATTTCGAACTGTCTCTGTCCTTTGCAGTATAAGAGTTAAAGTGAACGAGAGAGGAGCAGGGATGGACATAGCTATGTATATAATTTGTTAACCAGCCCTTTGAACTCCATGGGCTTTGAGTTATTTTTTTGCTTTGAGGCAGAGAAAATTTTACGCAATAAGTTTATAACAATCATAATTGCTCTTGGAGAAAAATAGTCCTGTATTCAGCTGGAGGAAATGCCATATGTAATCAAACCTAAAATGCTAAGAAATAAAAATGCTGTCACTCATAATTGTAAGATGTCTTTTATTGTAAGTTACATTCTAATTTCAGAGAAGTTAAAATGTGAGAAGTCTGTCTTCGAATTGATTAAATACAGAAATTTTTTATAAGTTATTCAATATGCAAGGGGAAAACATAAAATCATGTCCAACTACAAAAAGATGATCACCAAGCCATCTTCTAAATGAGGGAATCTTGCTGCCTGGAGGTCATTTGGTGTGCTGAGCCCCCAGATGAGTTTGAGTATACAAAATGGGGTGAAAGGTAGGCAGAATTGCTGTGTTTGATAGAGGATAGAGAATTATGAAGTCCTGGGTGGAATACCAGGAGGTGAAAGAGAAGTGAGGATTCTGAGTACTAGAGGAAAGAAGAGCAGGAAACTTAAACACACCCACTGTCATGAATGTGCACACTCACACACACATTCGCCATGCACTTGCTCAACCACAGTCCCTGTGGAATATTCCTTAAATGTGGGAAGTGCAATGAAACCCCTTTCTCCTTTTCCTTAGTGGGTTTTCAGTAAGGTTGCCATTGCTCATGTAAACCAAAAATAAAATCCTAAGCTCCCCAACTGACTGAAAGGACAGCCCTCTTGGCCAAAGGGCTCCCAGAGAAACCTGAAAAACTAAATTCCAGCCCAAGACAGGAAGGGAGGTCAGACACACTTCATTATACTCCTGCCTTTTTTCGAGTTTAGGCACAACTGACAAGCATCAACATTAAAATAGAGATCATAAGGCTCACAAAACACTCTTCGTGGCAGTTAGATACCAAATTCCAACCTGGCTTTGGTATAGCATCACATGATGGATAGCAGACCCTGAAGGAAATCAAAATATTTTATACCAAAATATATTTATTTGATATATTTTTAAATGGCTGTACAAAGCCATCGTTTGTGGGGGAGAGATTAACTAGAAGTCTGACACCTTCTAACGTCCAAAAAGAGACATTTACCATCTATTCTCTCTGAAGCTTATTACCTGGAGGCTTCAACTACATAGTAAGAACCTTGAATTCCACAACCTCCTTTGTCTTAATTCAAGCATTTATTTCCATTGACTTCATCTTTAGACAGAGCTTAACTTTTTCAACCAATTGCTGATCAGAAAAACTTTGACTTCACCTATGACCTGTAAGTCATGACACCCCCCACCCCACCCACTCCCCTGCTTTACCCCCACCCCCACTCCCACTTCAAAATGATCAACCTTTCCCAGCCAAACCAATCTATACCTTACAAGTACTGTTTTATTGTTTTGCCTGTATGTTTTGTGTCCCTAAAATGTGTAAAACCAAACTGTAACCCTACTGCCTCAGGCACACTTTCTCGAAACCACGTCAGATTGTTCCCCAGGCCATGGTCACTCATACTGGCTCAGAACAGACCCCTTAAATATTTGACAGAGTTTGGTTTTTTTCCATCAACACTCATTACACTATGTGAGTGAGTTCTTTGGGGGTACTTATGTTTTATTTCCACCTTGGAGGTAAGCAGAGGCAGAAATCTCAAGCTGGGGGAACTGAAGGATGAGGAAATGGCTGCCAACTGGTTTGCAGTATCAGGTTTTAACCTAATTCATAAGGAAGGAAACTGCATAAGAAGAGCTAAGAGGCTCATCTGACATCATTCAATGCATCGTAACCCCAGCTACAGTGTAAATCCCCTTGAGTTATCTCTGTTTCCAGGTCTTGCACACCTTCTAAAATCAATGAGTTGACCCCTCAGTAGTCAACATTGAATATTTTGCTCATTAAAATTAGCTTTGGGTGAAAATTTTAAACTCCAAGAGACCCGGTACTCCTAGTGAGTTATTCTGCTGTCCATTTCTCTACTCAAGCAATATTATACAACCTCCAGTCACTGACAGTGTGGCTGCACTCCTCTGTGAGATTTGTCTCCCTTTTCCTGGCATGTCCAAAGAGCTATGCTACCCACCCCTGATCCTGGCAAAAAGGCATACGTAGTCAGGGAAATAGAGTTTTGTTCACAGTGGAGTATCTGCTACAAAGAAGGGTAGCCATATTGAGCTCTCTTCTGACCTCTCTTGGAGGAGTTATGACTGGATATCTTTGAGTGGACATAGCACTATAATTTGGATGTGCTGCAACTCTTGGCACTCTGGATGCCCCCAATTTAAGACTCAAACTGTCTTTAATAGAAAGGACTAGATCCATAGGCACTGTTAAACTTGGTTCTCAGCAATCATCCCAAAGGAACAAAACCATCAAGAAAACCTGTTCTGCCTTTGCAAATTAAATGGAATGCTTAATAGTTCACATGAGGAAAATACAAAACCTGTAAACAACTCTTTCAGGTTTAACAAGCTGAGGACTTAGCTGAATGCTTTCTGCAACTTGACAATCAGAAGTGATGTCCACACAATGGAGTGTCACTCTTCTTAGCAGATCCATTCTTTCTCTGCTAATAAATGCATGTGTCACGTGGAATCCACTTCTTATTTAATTTTCTGCAGCATAATGCAGAACTAAATCACTAGCACCTCGGCAAGTTTCTAACATGCTCCCACAGGATGAATAGAATCTCCAAAAGGACACATGCCTGTGCTGATTCCATTTTCTCACTGGGTAAACAGTAGAGGGAAAGAGAGGAGTTGTGCATAGACAATCATCTCTGGTGGGTCCATGCCTGTTTGGGGGTGTTTTGTTCAATTTTATTGAGGCATAATGCACATTCAAAAGATTGCATACATTTTAAGTGCTCAGATCAATAACTTTGACAAAGGTATACACCCACATAACCAACACAATCAAAATAAAGGACATTAAGGTCACCCCAGAAATTTTCCTTTTCACTTTTTGCAGTTAACTCCTCTCCAACCCACAGCCCTGGAAAATCACTGATCTATTTCTGTCACTGTATGTTAGAGTACCATGCCACATATAGTCTTTCATGTCTGCATTTTTCACCAAGCAAATGTCTGTGAAGTTCATCCATGGTGTGTGTATCCATTTTTGTCCCTTTTTATGGCTTTGTATGTTCCATAACATGGATGAATTACACCTTGTTTATCCATTCGTTGGGTGAGAGATATTTGGATTGTTTCCAGTTTGGTCTATTATAAATAAACCTGCCATGAACATTTGTATACAACTGTTCATGAGGAAGTATGTTTTCCTTTCTCTTGGGTAATAGTCTGAGACTGGAATTTCAGGGTCATATTGTAAGTGCATGTTTAACTTTATAAAATTTGTCCATTTGCCAATGTGGTTGCACTACTTTGTTGTTCTACAGTTTCACCAACCCTTGGGATTTTTGTTATTTGTAGCACGTTCTGGTGGATGTAAGAGGTATCTCACTGGAGTTTTAATTTGCATTTCCCTGAAGACTAATGATATGGAGCATCTTTTCATGTGTTTTTTGGTCATTCCTGTATAGTGTTTGTTCAAATAATTTGCCCAGTTTTACACTTTTTATGGAGCTGTATCTCCTTCTTATTAAGTGTGTGTGTATATATATTTCTTATATATTCTGGATGCAACTTCTTTGCCAAAAATGCTTTATATACATTTTCCATATGTTTTCTCCAAGTCTGTGACTTGCCCTTTTAAATTCTTAATGGTGATTTTTGGTGTATTGTTATTGCTGCTGTTGTTGTTGAGGGGCAGATTTTTTTTAAATTATACTTTAAGTTCTAGGGTACATGTGCACAACCTGCAGGTATGTTACATATGTACACATGTGCCATGTTGGTGTGCTGCACCCATTAACTCGTCATTTACATTAGGTATATATCCTAATGCTATCCCTGCCCCCTCTCCCCACCCCACAACAGGCCCCGGTGTCTGATGTTCCCCTTCTTGTGTCCAAGTGTTCTCAATGGGAATTGAAATTACCACCTATCGGTGAGAGCATGTGGTGTTTGTTTTTTTTTGTCCTTGCGATAGTTTACTGAGAATGACGATTTCCAGCTTCATCCATGTCTCTACAATGAACATGAACTCATCCATTTTTATGGCTGCATAGTATTCCATGGTGTATATGTGCCACATTTTCTTAATCCAGTCTATCATTGCTGGACATTTGGATTGGTTCCAAGTCTTTGTTATTGTGAATAGTGCCACAATAAACATATGTGTGCATGTGTCTTTATAGCAGCATGATTTATAGTCCTTTGGGTATATACCCAGTAATGGGATGGCTGGGTCAAATGATATTTCTAGTTCTAGATCCCTGAGGAATTGCCACATTGTCTTCCACAATGGTTGAACTAGTTTACAGTCCCACCAACAGTGTAAAAGTGTTCCTATTTCTCCACATCCTCTCCAGCACCTGTTGTTTCCTGACTTTTTAATGATTGCCATTCTAACTGGTGTAAGATAGTATCTCATTTTGGTTTTGATTTGCATTTCTCTGATGGCCAGTGATGATGAGCATTTTTTCATGTGTCTGTTGGCTGCATAAATGTCTTCTTTTGAGAAGTATCTGTTCATATCCTTCGCCCACTTTTTCATGGGGTTGTTTTTTTTCTTGTAAATTTCTTGAATTCTTTGTAGATTCTGGATATTAGCCCTTTGTCAGATGAGTAGATTACAAAAATTTTCTCCCATTCTGTAGGTTGCCTGTTCATGCTGATGGTAGATTCTTTTGCTGTGCAGAAGCTCCTTAGTTTAATTAGATCCCATTTCTCAATTTTAGCTTTTGTTGCCATTGCCTTTGGTGTTTTAGACATGAAGTCCTTGCCCATGCCTATGTCCTGAATGGTATTGCCTGAGTTTTCTTCTAGGGTTTTTACGGTTTTAGGTCCAACATTTAAGTCTTTAACCCACCTTGAATTAATTTTTGTATAAAGTATAAGGAAGGGATCCACTTTCAGATTTCTACATATGGCTAGCCAGTTTTCCCAGACCATTTATTAAATAGGGAATCCTTTCCCCATTTCTTGTTTTTGTCAGGTTTGTCAAAGATCAGATTGTTGTAGATGGGTGATATTATTTCTGAGGGCTCTGTTCTGTTCCATTGATCTATATCGCTGTTTTGGTACCAGTACCATGCTGTTTTGGTTACTGTAGCCTTATAGTATAGTTTGAAGTCAGGTAGCATGACGCCTCCAGCTTTGTTCTTTTGGCTTAGGATTGACTTGGCAATGGGGGCTCTTTTTTGGTTCCACATGAACTTTAAAGTAGTTTTTTCCAATTCTGTGAGAAAGTCATTGGTAGCTTGATGGGGATGGCATTGAATCTATAAATTACCTTGCGCAGAATGGCCATTTTCACAATATTGATTCTTCCTATCCATGAGCATGGAATATTCTTCCATTTGTTTGTATCCTCTTTTATTTCATTGAGCAGTGGTTTGTAGTTCTCCTTGAAGAGGTCCTTCACTTCCCTTGTAAGTTGGATTCCTAGGTATTTTATTGTCTTTGAAGCAATTGTGAATGGGAGTTCACTCATGATTTGGCTCTGTTTCTCTGTTATTGGTGTATAAGAATGCTTGTGATTTTTGCAGATTGATTTTGTATCCTGAGACTTTGTTGAAGTTGCTTATCAGCTTAAGGAGATTTTGGGCTGAGACAATGGGGTTTTCTAGATATACAGCCATGTTATATGCAACAGGGACAATTTGACTTCCTCTTTTCCCAATTGAATGCCCTTTATTTCTTTCTCCTACTTGATTGCCCTGGCCAGAACTTCCAACACTATGTTGAATAGGAGTGGTGAGAGAGGGCATCCCTGTCTTGTGCCAGGTTTCAAAGGGAATGCTTCCAGTTTTTGCCCATTCAGTATGATACTGGCTGTGGGTTTGTCATAAATAGCTCTTATTATTTTGAGATACGTCCCATCAATACCTAATTTATTGAGAGTTTTTAGCATGAAGGGCTGTTGAATTTTGTCAAAGGCCTTTTCTGCATCTATTGAGATAATCATGTGGTTTTTGTCTTTGGTTCCGTTTATATGCTGGATTATGTTTATTGATTTTCATATGCTGAACCAGCCTTGCATCCCAGGGATGAAGCCCACTTGATCATGGTGGATAAGCTTTTTGATGTGCTGCTGGATTCGGTTTACCAGTATTTTATTGAGGATTTTTGCATTGGTGTTCTTCAGGGATATTGGTCTAAAATTCTCTTTTTTTGTTGTGTCTCTGCCAGGCTTTGGTATCAGGATGATGCTGGCCTCATAAAGTGAGTTACAGAGGATTCCCTCTTTTTCTGTTGATTGGAATAGTTTCAGAAGGAATGGTACCAGCTCCTCCTTGTACCTCTGGTAGAATTCGGCTGTGAATCCATCTGGTCCTGGACTTTTTTTGGTTGGTAGGCTATTAATTATTGCTTCAATTTCAGAGCCTGTTATTGGTCTATTCAGAGATTCAACTTCTTCCTGGTTTAGCCTTGGGAGGGTGTATGTGTCAAGGAATTTATCCATTTCTTCTAGATTTTCTAGTTTATTTGTGTAGAGGTGTTTATTGTATTCTCTGATGGCAGTTTGTATTTCTGTGGGATCATTGGTGATATCCCCTTTATCATTTTTTATTGCGTCTATTTGATTCTTCTCTCTTTTCTTCTTTATTAGTCTTGCTAGCGATCTATCAATTTTGTTGATCTTTTCAAAAAACCAGCTCCTGGATTCATTGATTTTTTTGAAGGATTTTTTATGTCTCTGTCTCCTTCAGTTCTGCTCTGATCTTAGTGATTTCTTGCCTTCTGCTAGCTTTTGAATGTGTTTGCTCTTGCTTCTCTAGTTCTTTTAATTGTGATGTTAGGGTGTCGATTTTAGATCTTTCCTGCTTTCTCTTGTGGGCATTTAGTGCTATAAATTTCCCTCTACACACTGCTTTAAATGTGTCCCAGAGATTCTGGTATATTGTGTGTTTTTTCTCATTGGTTTCAAAGAACATCTTTATTTCTGCCTTCATTTCGTTATTTACCCAGTAGTCATTCAGGAGCAGGTTCTTCAGTTTCCATGTAGTTGAGTGGTTTTGAGTGAGTTTCTTAATCCTGATTCTAGTTTGATTGCACTGTGGTCTGAGAGACAGTTTGTTATAATTTCTTTTCTTTTAATTTTGCTAAGGAGTGCTTTACTTTCAACTATGTGGTCAGTTTTGGAATAAGTGTGATGTGGTGCTGAGAAGAATGTATACTCTGTTGAGTTGGGGTGGAGAGTTCTGTAGATGTCTATTAGGTCTGCTTGGTGTAGAGCTGAGTTAAATTCCTGGATATCCTTGTTAACCTTCTGTCTCATTAATCTGTCTAATGTTGACAGTGGGGTATTAAAGTCTCCCATTATTATTGTGTGGGAGTCTAAGTCTCTTTGTAGGTCTCTAAGGACTTGCTTTATGAATCTGGGTGCTCCTGTATTGGGTGCATATATATTTAGGATAGTTAGCTCTTCTTGTTGAATTGATCCCTTTACCATTATGTAATGGCCTTGTCTCTTTTGATCTTTGTTGGTTCAAAATCTGTTTTATCAGAGACTAGGATTGCAACCCCTGCCTTTTTTTGTTTTCCATTTGCTTGGTAGATCTTCCTCCATCCCTTCATTTTGAGCCTATGTGTGTCTCTTCATGTGAGATGTGTTTCCTGAATACAGCACACTGATGGGTCTTGACTCTTTATCCAATTTGCCAGTCTGTGTCTTTTAATTGGAGCATTTAGCCCACTTACGTTTAAAGTTAATATTGTCATGTGTGAATTTGATCCTGTCATTATGATGTTAACTGGTTATTTTGCTCATTAGTTGATGCAGTTTCTTCCTAGCATTGACGGTCTTTACAGTTTGGCATGTTTTTGCAGTGGCTGGTACCAGTTGTTCCTTTCCATGTTTGGTGCTTCCTTCAGGAGCTCTTGTAGGGCAGGCCTGGTGATGACAAAATCTCTCAACATTTGCTTGTCTGTAAAGGATTTTATTTCTCCTTCACTTATGAAGCTTAGTTTGGTTGGATATGAAATTCTGGGTTGAAAATTATTTTCTTTAAGAATGTTGAATATTGGCTCCACTCTCTTTTGGCTTGTAGAGTTTCTGCTGAGAGATCAGCTGTTAGTCTGATGGGCTTCCCTTTGTGGGTAACCCGACCTTTCTCTCTGGCTGACCTTAACATTTTTTCCTTCATTTCAACTTTAGTGAATCTGACAATTATGTGCCTTGGAGTTGCTCCTCTTGAGAAGTATCTTTGTGGCATTCTCTATATTTCCTGAATTTGAATGTTGGCCTGCCTTACTAGGTTGGGGAAGTTCTCCTGGATAAGATCCTGCAGAGTGCTTTCCAACTTGGTTCCATTCTCCCCGTCACTTTCAGGTACACCAATCAGATGTAGATTTGGTCTTTTCACATAGTCCCATATTTCTTGGAGGCTTTGTTCATTTCTTTTTACTCTTTTTTTTCCTAAATTTCTCTTCTGGCTTCATTTCATTCATTTGATCTTCAATCACTGATACCCTTTCTTCCAGTTGATCAAATCAGCTACTGAAGCTTGTGCATTCATCACATAGTTCTTGTGCCACGGTTTTCAGCTCCATCAGGTCATTTAAGGACTTCTCTACACTAGTTATTCTAGATAGCCATTCATCTAATCTTTTTTCAAGGTTTTTAGCTTCTTTGTGATGGGTTCAAACTTCCTCCTTTAGCTCAGAGAAGTTTGATTGTCTGAAGCCTTCTTCTCTCAACTCATCAAAGTCATTCTCTGTCCAGCTCTGTTCCATTGCTGGTGAGGAGCTGTGTTCCTTTGAAGGGGGAGAGGCGCTCTGATTTTTACAATTTTCAGCTTTTCTGCTCTTTTTTTTCCCCATCTTTGTGGTTTTATCTACTTTTGGTCTTTGATGATGGTGACATACAGATGGGGTTTTTGTGTGGATGTCTTTTCTGTTTGTTAGTTTTCCTTCTAACAGTCAGGACCCTCAGCTGCAGGTCTGCTGGAGTTTGTCGGAGGTTGACTCCGCACCCTCTTTGCCTGGGTATCAGCAGCAGAGGCTGCAGAAAAGCAAATATTGCTGAACAGCAAATGTTGCTGCTGGATCGTTCCTCTGGAAGTTTCATCTCAGAGGGGTACCTGGCTGTGTGAGGTGTCAGTCCACCCCTACTTGGGGATGCCTCCCAGTTAGGCTACTTGGGGGTCAGAGACCCACTTGAGGAGGCAGTCTGTCCGTTCTCAGATCTCAAACTCCATGCTGGGAGAACCACTACTCTCTTCAAAGCTGTCAGACAGGGACATTTAAATCTGCAGAGGTTTCTGCTGCCTATTGTTTGGTTATGCCCTGCCCCCGGAGGTGGAGTCTACAGAGGCAGGCAGGCCTCCTTGAGCTGTGGTGGGCTCCACCGAGTTTGAGCTTCCTGGTTGCTTTGTTTACCTACTCAAGCCTCGGCAATGGCAGACGCCCCTCCCCAAGCCTTGCTGCCGACTTGCAGTTCGATCTCAGACTATTCTGTTGATTTGGGGTGGAGAGTTCTGTAGATGTCTATTAGGTCCGCTTGGGGCAGAGCTGAGTTCAATTCCTGGATATCCTTGTTAACTTTCTGTCTCATTGATCTGTCTAATGTTGACAAAAGCTGAAACTAGATCGCTTCCTTACACCTTATACAAAAATTAATTCGAGATGGATTAAAGACTTACATGTTAGACCTAAAATAATAAAAACCCTAGAAGAAAACCTAGGCAATGCCGTTCAGGACATAGGCATGGGCAAGGACTTCATGACTGAAACACCAAACGCAATGGCAACAAAAGCCAAAATTGACAAATGGGATCTAATTAAACTAAAGAGCTTCTGCACAGCAAAAGAAACTACCATCAGAGTGAACAGGCAACCTACAGAATGGGGGAAAATTTTTGCAACCTACTCATCTGACAAAGGTCTAATATCCAGAATCTACAATGAACTCAAACAAATTTACAAGAAAAAAATCAAACAACCCCATCGAAAAGTGGGCAAAGGATATGAACAGACACTTCTCAAAAGAAGACGTTTATGCAGCCAAAAAACACATGAAAAAATGCTCATCATCACTGGCCATCAGAGAAATGCAAATCAAAACCACAATGAGATGCCATCTCACACCAGTTAGAATGGCGATCATTAAAAAGTCAGGAAACAACAGGTGCTGGAAAGGATGTGGAGAAATAGGAACACTTTTACACTGTTGGTGGGAGTGTAAACTAGTTCAACCATTGTGGAAGTCAGTGTGGTGATTCCTCAGGGATCTAGAACTAGAATTACCATTTGATCCAGCCATCCCATTACTGGGTATATACCCAAAGGATTATAAATCATGCTGCTACAAAGACACATGCACACGGATGTTTATTGCCACGCTATTCACAATAGCAAAGACTTGGAACCTACCCAAATGTCCAACAGTGATAGACTGGATTAAGAAAATGTGGCACATATACACCATGGAATACTATGCAGCCATAAAAAATGATGAGTTCATGTCCTTTGTAGGGACATGGATGAAGCTGGAAACCATCATTCTCAGCAAACTATCACAAGGACAGAAAACCAAACACCGCATGTTCTGCCTCATAGGTGGGAATTGAACAATGAGAACACATGGACACAGGAAGGGGAACATCACACACCAGGGACTGTTGTGGGGTGGGGGTAGTGGGGAGGGATAGCATTAGAAGATATACCTAATGCTAAATGACGAGTTAATGGGTGCAGCACACCAACATGGCACATGTATACATATGTAACAAAACTGCATGTTGTGCACATGTACCCTAAAACTTAAAGTATAATAATAATAAAATTTAAAAAACGAAATTGAAAATTGATATTAATAAAACAACTAACAGTAGCACAGCAAATGTGAAACACTTAGGGATAAATTTGACAAAATGTGTACAAGACTTGTACAATAAAAGCTGTAAAACGTTTCTTAAAGAAATCCAACATCTAAAAATGAAGAGATATATAATGCTAATAAGATTGGAAGACTCAATATTTTAAAAATATAAGTTATCCCCAAGGTTGATGAGAGTTTTTTTTATCATAAATTGATGTTGAGTTTTATCAAATGCTTTTTATGCATCTAGTAAAATAATCTTATAGTTGCCTTCCTTGATTTAATTAACATAGTGAATTACAGTGATTGATTGTAGAATATAAAACCAGCCTTGCATTCCTGGGATAACCACACCTTGTCATGAGGCATTATGTTTTAAAAATATTGCTGGATTGGGCTGGGTGCGGTGGCTCATGCCTGTAATCCCAGCACTTTGGGAGGCTAAGGCCGGCAGATCATGAGGTCAGGAGATCAAGACCATCCTGGCTAACACGGTGAAACCCCATCTCTTCTAAAAATACAAAAAATTAGCCAGGCATGGTGGCGGGTGCCTGTAGTCCCAGGAGCTTGCAGTGAGCCAAAATTGTGCCACTGCACTCCAGCCTGGGCAACAGAGTGAGACTCCGTCTCAAAAAAATATATATATATATTGGTGGATTGAACAGATACCCCATGAAAGATAATATTGAAAAGCCAATAACTACATGAAAATATATGCAATATCATTAGTTATCAGGGAAATGCAAATTTAAGCCACAATGAAATAATTATTTCACTTCCATTGGAATGACTAATGAAGAATAAAAGTATCAAACGTTGGCAAGGACATAGACCAACTAGAATTTTCATGTGATGCTGGTAGGAGTATAAAAATGCTGGAAACCTTGAGAAACCCCAACAGTTTCTTATAAACTTAAACATGTACTTTCTATATAACCTGTCCCTTCCTCTCCTAAGTATGTTTTCAAGAAAAATATATGGCACAAAAAGACTTGAACACAAATGTATACAGAAGCTTTATTAACAATTGACAAAAGCTGTAAACGACCCAAATGTCCATCAACAGGTGAATTGATAAACAAATTGTAGTACATCCTTATGTACATACTCAACCACATAAAGGAACAGGTCATGCTACACACAGCAACATGGAGGAATCTCAGAGACATTAGGCTGAGGGAAAGAAAACATACATGAAACAATGTATGCTGTATTATTCCATTTATATGAAATTCTAAAGTAGGCAAAAATAATCAGAGGTGGTAAGCAGATAGTAGGATTTAGATAGGGGGAGATTGACTGGGAAGGTGTATGAGGAAGCTTTTGGAGAGATGGAAATGATGGAAATGTTCTGTATCTTAACTAGGATGGTGGTTACATAAATGGTGGCATTTGTCAAAAGTCATTGACCTATAGACTTCATATGTGTGAATTCTATTGTATGTAATTATATCTCAATAATATTGACTTAAATTTGATGTATTAAATTTTGCGATTATCTATTTATTTGGGTGAATGTCTTCCTCATTTGCCCTCAAGCTCCATGAGATCAAAGACCATGTCTACTTTACTCATCATTGAATTCCCAGTGCCTTCAAAGCACAGTATTTAGCAAATGGAAGGTGCTCAACAAATATCTGTTAAAGGAAAGAAAGAGGAGGAACTTACAATCATATTCAAAAATAAAAACATGCACACATAGAAGGTGAAGAAACGAAGTAGGGAATTAAATAACTGCTTGAACAGTTGAATTCACCAAGTAACAGAGCAACAGCTCCGGGATAGGAGAAATAAATCTGTGTGTTCCAACGCCATTGAAGAAGGCACTAGGAAATAAGTGAGTTTTAAAAACTATAGAATTTAGGGGGGAGGAGTAGAGGAGAGATGGAATTTCTGGTAGAGAAAACTTTGTGAATAAAGGTATAGAAGTAAATGAGTGGTGAATGAGGTGCGAGGAGCTTTTCATCTTACTCCAAAGTATGCAAATGAAGAGAGTCATCCTGCAGCTCTAGCCCCATCCCTTAAATCCAGACCACTGTCCTTCTCCACTACCTTGTGCCATGCAGCCCCCGGGCAGCTGCCGTGATGGAGCATCCCACCCAGGCTGAAAGTCCCACGACTCTGACGTTCTCACCAGTGCTTGGCGAGGCCCTGGTGCTTAATGGAGGTCCCAGGCCTGGGGCGCACTGCAAATGGGCTTCAAAGAGAGCATCACAGGTCTTCTCAGCACCGCGCTCACTGGAGACAGCAAATTACAAGCTGAAAATTCACTACATTTGTGAAAACCCTGAGTTTATTTAGACAAAAGCAGATGGAGAGGATGGATAATCTTGCTACATTTCAGCACACCACACTTTATTCAGAGGAAATGAAACAATGCATTACGCGTTCCTTTCTTTCCATCTGCTCTCCCTTCCCTAAGTTCAGGTTTATTATTAATATAATGAACTCATCCTGCCTCCCTTTCCATTCCATTAGCCCGTACTCCTAATTAAATTTTGTTCACGTTGTCCTTTTCAGCGTCTCAGCAACTCTTTTTTCAACATAGCTGTTTTCCCCCAGACCTCAAATCATTTCTACAGATGAACTGCTGCCACCAGGAATATAAAATGTCTTCATCAAATTATAATTTTTCTCAAACGTTAAGAAATTATCTAGGCCCTTCTGTTCCCCCAAAGCAGGTCTGACTTGAAGGACAGATTCTACAGAGGATTAGAATCAACTCTTGACTTGGGTTTTTGGGAGGAGGAAGCAGGAGTCATCTTCCTCTGATTCCAAGCAGCTTGACCTTGGTTAGTTCACTATTAGCCAGATTATTCATTTTCACACTGCCCTCCATCCACCACTGGTTTGTTTATTTCCTTTCCCAAAACAAATGTAATGAATGGGTACAGAAAGTGTCTCGAGAAAAACCCACTCTAAAATTAGCTGGGCATGGTGGTGAGTGCCTTTAATCCCAGCTACTCAGGAAACTGAAGCAGGAAAATCACTTGAACCTGGGAGGTGGAGGTTGCAGTGAGCCGAAATCGTGCCACTGCACTCCAGCCTGGGTGACAGAGCTAGACTCTGCCAACAAAGAAAAAAAAAAAAGAAAAGAAAAAAGAAAAACCCACTCAAAAAAAAAAAAAAAAAAAAAGGCCAGGGGTGGTGGTGGCTCACACCTGTAATCCCAGGTGTGAGGCTGAGGCAGGAAGATCACTTGAGCCTAGGAGTTCAAGGCCAACCTGGGCAATATAGTGAGACCCCCATCTCTAGAAATAAATAAATAAATAAACGAAAAGCCCAAGCCTCAGAGACAGTAAAGACAGAAAATATGATTGTCAAAATTGCTGAGAGGGATTCAGTGAGTCAAAGACAAGTGGCCAGCCCTCCCTAAACTCCAGTCCACGTTCAAACAGGTTGGAATTTGTAGCATTTCTGTTCATAACCATGGCAGCTGGGAAAGCAGATTGTGCATGTGGCATTGTTGTTAACTTCTCTGGCCTGAGGAGTCTGAGTGTAGCTACTGCAATCTCTACCCCAGGCATTTTCCAGACCCCTTGACACTCTGGTCATTTTCTAGACCCCAGGCAGGCATGACTCAATGCCAGTGTCCCTCAGGCCAACATTCCTTTAGGTCACGTATGTGCCTGCCTGGGAGAGGGAATTTTTCCTGGAGTTCAAAAGAGTGTGCTCTGGAATCTTGACTCTTGCAGTCAAATCCCAGCTCTGCCTCCACCTACCAGGGCAGACTCGATCCAGTGAATTTGTGCCTTGGTTCCCTCACCTGTAAAACAGGGCTAAAGATCCAAACCTACTTCATGGAATTACTGCAAAGATTGATGTGAGAAAGTCTGACAAGCACTCAGCACAGGGCCTGGCACACAAGTGTGCAGAAAATATTGACTGTCGTTATTAGTGGCAATTGTTGAGACTCTGATACTATTCAGGGAAAACTTCAGGTGTCCTGAATTTGACCCCAGCTCATGCCGGCATACTTACTTCTGCACCCTAAGATCTAGGAAAGCCACATGCAACTCAAGTCACAGTAGCTTACACCAGATATTAAGGAGACCTAAATTTCTCTCTTGGGTCAGTTCCATAATCCACTCAACTGAGGAACTGTCATGCTGATGGAGGTTTTCAGGTAAATTTGAGTGTTATCATGATTCTTCTCGTGGACACCAAACAAATGACAAAGGAAGTTACTCTTGACTACCTTAGTTCAACCCTCCTGGAGGTTATTCATGTTTTCAGTGAGAATTTCCTTCCTGTGGCATTGCATTGCTAATAATGCCACATGAGGCTGGTGTTAAGCATGGGTCAAGGAAGTCTGCTATTGGTGTTTCGAAAATCAGCAAGTAAAATCCATCCACTGCTCTCCACAATGCTAGGACCCAGATCACAGGGAAGCTGACCTGGCCTCTGGCCTTTCACTCTAATTGACTCTGGCCCTCCCTATGGCTGACCTCTGAAATCACCAAGCTATGGCAACTCGGACATTGAAGCCCTGATTAATGAGCTTTTCTGGAGCGCTTTACCTGTTACCTGTTTTGTACCTTGAGCAAGACACCTCTTTGACTAGGTGCTGTCCTTCCTCAAAGCAGGAGCAGAGCAAGCTGCTCAGGTCAGCCCCTGAGGCTGATCCTGCACTTTCAGTGAATGGCAGAGTCACTCCTGCCTTTTTCACAGCCTTTGAAAGGTTCTGGAATGAACCCACATAAACCACTGCTTGCAGAACGGACGGGCGACTTCTTTATGACTCTGCTCCTGGGCTCTTAGTAAGCGCACATTTTCCCAAACTTAAATCTTCTAAATTGGAGTTGCCACCTTTAAAGGGTAAGCTGACCCAATGTCCTTGCTGGTCAAAGAAATTTTTTGCAAATGCAGAAAAGTACTTAACACTTTGCTTTTCAGACACAGGATGAAAGAGGCCACAAATAGGTCAGAATATTGGCTTAAATCAAATCAAATTGTGAGAGCCATTTGAATTTACTTTTATAGATAGAAAAACTGGAAAACGTCAGTCCCTCCTACTTCCTCCTTCTGCCTATGTCTCTCACTCAGCCATTACATGGATGTGCTCTGGGGCCTCAGAATCTTCCAGGCTGACTGCTCTCTCCACTAAGCAGGCATGATCTGGACACACTGATGCAGAAAGGCACGCCCCTTCAGAAAAGTCTGCTCCCAGTGCAGTGATTAAGGCAGGACAAAATGTCACCAGTGTTCCACCACCACCTATGCCTCTCTGTCCCCAGGCTGTGCACCCACCCAGGCCAGCCGCATCACTTAGGTAACAGCAAATGTGAGTATCGCTGGTTGCTGTGGGAGATAGACAGTAAAAGAATACCTCTGACCTGGAAGACTGTGCTGTCTTGGAGGCATCCAGGGTATAGTCCTAGAGAAACAACTTTAGGGCACTAAAGGCAAATAACATAAAATCTAGGGCCCTGGAGCCAGAGTCCCTGAGTTCAAATCCTGTCTGCATAATTGTATGACCTTAGAGAAACTGCATTCCTTCCCTGTCCCTAAAACCTCATAGGGTAGTTATAAGGAAAAATCTGAATATGAAAAGTATTCAGTACAGTCTTGATTTTTAAAACTCTTATTGAAAAACTCAACCATCTCACATTACTGCCTGCCAACAGCTTTCACTCCCAGAGGGAAGAAGACCCAACCTCCCTTCATGGGACTGCACAACCTCCCCCTGCCACCTCTGTGGTCTTGGTTGCCCCACTCTCACCCTTGCTCACTCAGTCTCAGTCACACTGGACTTCTTCTGCTCAAACACAGAGGCCTTCCTCCCACCGCAGCACCACCACTCTGTCTGCATCTCCATCCTGAGTGCTCTCACCGCCTCCCCAAGCCCCTCACCACTACCGCTGTTCTCTCGGCTTCTTCCCTAACTCTATTCAATGCCGTCTTTTCCGTGACCACTTTTTCTAGAATAAAAATGTACCTTGCTTGCTGGTTTGGATGTGGAGAAAGGGAAACCCTTGTCCACTGTTGGTGGGAATGTAAATCAATATAGCCACTACAGGAAACAGTGTGGAGATTTCTCAAAAAAAAAAAAAAAAAAAAGCTAAAAACAGAACTACCATACAATCCTACAGTCCTACCACTGTGTATCTATCCAAAGGAAAAAGAATTCAGTGTATCAAAGGGATACCTGCTCTCACATATTTATTTACTTATTTACTTACTTTTTAATTTTTATTTATTTAATTATACTTCAAGTTCTAGGGTACATGTGCACAACGTGCAGGTTTGATACATAGGTATACATGTGCCATGTTGGTTTGCTGCAGCCATCAACTCATAATTTACATTAGGTATTTCTCCTAATGCCATCCCTCCCCCAACACCCACCCCACAACAGGCCCCAGTGTGTGATGTTCCCCACCCTGTGTCTAAGTGATCTCATTGTTCAGTTCCCACCTATGAGTAAGAACATGCAGTGTTCGGTTTTCTGTCCTTGCAATAGTTTGCTGAGAATGGTGGTTTCCAGCTTCATCCATGTCCCTACAAAGAACATGAACTCATCCATTTTTATGGCTGCATAGTATTCCATGGTATATATGTGCCACATTTTCTTAATCCAGTCTATTATTGATGGACATTTGGGTTGGTTCCAAGTCTTTGCTATAGTGAATAGTGCAGCAAAAAATATACATGTGCATGTGTCTTTATAGTAACATGATTTGTAATCCTTTGGGTATATACCCAGTAACGGGATTGCTGGGTCAAATGGTAATTCTAGTTCTAGATCCTTGAGGGATCACCACACTGTCTTCCACAGTAGGTGAACTAATTTACATTCCCACCAACAGTGTAAAAGTGTTCCTCTTTATCCGCATCCTCTCCAGCATCTGTTGTTTCCTGACTTTTTAATGATTGCCATTCTAACTGGTGTGAGATGGCATCTCATTGTGGTTTTGATTTGCATTTCTCCGATGGCCAGTGATGATGAGCATTTTTTCATGTGTCTTTTGGCTGCATAGATGTCTTCTTTTGAGAAGTGTCGGTTCATATCCTTTGCCCACTCTTTGATGGGGTTGTTTTTTTCTTGTAAATTTGTTTGAGTTCATTGTAGATTCTGGATATTAGCCCTTTGTCAGATGGGTAGATTGCAAAATTTTTCTCCCATTCTGTAGGTTGCCTGTTCACTCTGATGATAGTTTCTTTTGCTGTGCAGAAGCTCTTTAGTTTAATTAGATTCTATTTGTCAATTTTGGCTTTTGTTGCCATTGCTCTTGGTGTTTTAGTCATGAAGTCCTTGCCCATGCCTATGTCCTGAATGGCATTGCCTAGGTTTTCTTCCAGGGTTTTTATGGTTTCAGGTCTAACATTTAAGTAATCCATCTTGAATTAATTTTTGTATAAAGTGTAAGGAAGGGATCCAGTTTCAGCTTTCTACATATGGCTAGCCAGTTTTCCCAACACCATTTATTAAATAGGAAATCCTAACCCCATTTCTTGTTTTTGTCAGGTTTGTCAAAGATCAGATTGTTGTAGATGTGTGGTGTTATTTCTGAGGCCTCTGTTCTGTTCTATTGGTCTTTATATCTGTTTTTGTACCAGTACTATGCTGTTTTGGTTACTGTAGCCTTGTAATATAGTTTGAAGTCAGGTAATGTGATGCTTTGTTCTTTTTACTTAGGATTGTCTTGGCTATGCAGGCTCTTTTTTGGTTCCATATGAACTTTAAAGTAGCTTTTTCCAATTCCTTGAAAAAAGTCATTGGTAGCTTGAATGGGATGGCATTGAAACTATAAATTACTTTGGGCAGTATGGCCATTTTCATGATATTGATTCTTCCTATCCATGAGCATGGAATGTTCTTCCATTTGTTTGTGTCCTCTTTTATTTCATTGAGCATTGGTTTGTAGTTCTCCTTGAAGAGGTCCTTCACATCCCTTGTAAGTTGGATTCCTAGGTACTTTATTCTCTTTCAAGCAATTGTGAATGGAAGTTCACTCATGATTTGGCTCTGTGTTTGTTAATGGTGTATAGGAATGCCTGCGATTTTTGCACACTGATTTTGTATCCTGAGACTTTGCTGAAGCTGCTTATCAGCTTAAGGATATATTGGGCTGAGACAGTGGGGTTTTCTAAATATACAATCATGTTATCTGCAAACAGTGACAATTTGACTTCCTCTTTTCCTAACTGAATACCCTTTATTTCTTTCTCTTGCCTGATTGCCATGGCCAGAACTTCCAACACTATGTTGAAAAGGAGTGGTGACAGAGAGCATCCTTGTCTTGTGCTGGTTTTCAAAGGGAATGCTTCCAGTTTTTGCCCATTCAGTATGATATTGGCTGTGGGTTTGTCATAAATAGCTCTTATTATTTTGAGATATGTTCCATCAATACCTATTTTATTTAGAGTTTTTAGCATGAAGGGCTGTTGAATTTTGTCAAAGCCTTTTCTGCATCTGTTGAGACAATCATGTGGTTTTTGTCGTTAGTTCTGTTTATGTGATGGATTACGTTTATTGATTTTCGTATGTTGAACCAGCCTTGCATCCCAGGGATGAAGCCAGCTTGATTGTGGTGGACAAGTTTTTGATGTGCTGCTGGATTCAGTTTGCCAGTATTTTACTGAGGATTTTTGCATCAATATTAATCAGGGGATATTTGTCTAAAATTATCCTTTTGTTGTGTCTCTGCCAGGCTTTGGTATCAGGATGATGCTGGCCTCATAAAATGAGTTAGGGAGGATTCCTCTTTTTCTATTGATTGGAATAGTTTCAGAAGGAATGGTACTAGCTCCTTTTTGTACCCCTGGTAGAATTCAGCTGTGAATCCATCTGGTCCTGGACTTTTTTTGGTTGGTAGGCTATTAATTATTGCCTCAATTTCAGAGGCTGTTATTGGTCTATTCAGAGATTCAACTTCTTCATGGTTTAGTCTTGAGAGGGTGTGTATATCCAGATATTTATCCATTTCTTCTAGATTTTCTGGTTTATTTGTGTAGCGGTGTTTTGTTTATAGTATTCTCTGATGGTAGTTTGTATTTCTGTGGGATTGGTGGTGATATCCCCTTTATGTTTTTTTTTTTTTTTTGAGATGCAGTCTCACTCTGTTGCCCAGGCTGGAGTGCAGTGGCATGATCTCGGCTCACTGCAAGCTCCGCCTCCTGGGTTCATGACATTCTCCTGCCTCAGCTTCCCGACTAGCTGGGACTACAGGCACCCACCACCACACCTGGCTAATTTTTTGTATTTTTAGTAGAGACAGGGTTTCACCATGTTAGCCAGGATGATCTCGATCTCCTGACCTCATGATCCACCCACTTTGGCCTCCCAAAGTGCTGGGATTACAGGCGTGAGCCACCGTGCCCGGCCCTGCCATGTTTTATTGCATCTATTTGATTCTTTTCTCTTTTCTTCTTTATTACTATTGTTAGCGGTCTATCAATTTTGTTGATCTTTTAAAAAAAACAGCTCCTGGATTCATTGATTTTTTGAAGAGGTTTTTGTGTCTCTGTCTCTTTCCATTCTGCTCTCATCTTAGTTACTTTTTGCCTTCTGCTACCTTTTGTTTGCTCTTCCTTCTCTAGTTCTTTTAATTGTGATGTTAATGTGTTGATTTTAGATCTTTCCTGCTTTCTCTTGTGGGCGTTTAGTGCTATAAATTTCCCTCTACACACTGCTTTAAATTTGTCCCAGAGATTGTGGTACATTGTGTCTTTGTTCTCATTGGTTTCAAAGAATATGTTTATTTCTGCCTTCATTTCGTTATTTACCCAGTAGTCATTCAGAAGCAGGTTGTTCGGTTTCCATGTAGTTGTGCAGTTTTGAGTGAGTTTCTTAACCCTGAGTTCTAATTTGATTGCACTGTGGACTGAGAGACAGTTTGCTGTGATTTCTGTTCTTTTACATTTGCTGAGGAGTGTTTTCCTTCCAATTATGTGGTCAATTTTAGAATAAGGGCGATGTGGTGCTGAGAAAAGTGTATATTCTGTTGATCTGGGGTGTAGAGTTCTGTAGATGTCTATTAGGTCTGCTTGTTGCAGAGGTGAGTTCAGGTCCTGGATATCCTTCTTAACCTTCTGTCTCATTGATCTGTCTAATACTGATGTGGGGTGTTAAAGTCTCCTATTATTATTGTGTGGGCATCCAAGTCTCTTTGTAGTCTCTAAGGACTTGCTTTATGAATCTGGGTGCCCCTGTATTGGGTGCATATATATTTAGGATAGTTAGCTCTTCTTGTAGAATTGATCCCTTTACCATTATGTAATGGCCTTCTTTGTCTCTTTTGATCTTTGTTGGTATAAAGTCTATTTTTTCAGAGACTAGGATTGCAACCTCTGCTTTTCTCTGCTTTCCATTTCCTTGGTACATCTTCCTCCATCCCTTTATTTTGAGCCCATGTGTGTCTCTGCACGTGAGATGGGTCTCTTGAATACAGCACACTGATGGGTCTTGACTCTTTATCCAATTTGCTAGTCTGTGTCTTTTAATTGGGGCATTTAGCCCATTTACGTTTCAGGTTAATATTGTTTTGTGTGAATTTGATTCTGTCATTATGATGTTTGCTTGTTATTTTGCCTGTTAATTGATGCAGTTTCTTCCTAGCATTGATGGTCTTTACAATTTGGCATGTTTTTGCAGTGGCTGGTACCAGTGGTTTCTTTCCATATTTAGTGCTTCCTTCAGGAGCTCTTGTACAGCAGGCCTGGTGGTGACAAAATCTCTCAGCATTGACTTGTCTGTAAAGGATTTTATTTCTCCTTCACTTATGAAGCTTAATTTGGCTGGATATGAAATTCTGGGTTGAAAATTCTTTTCTTTAAGAATGTTGAATATTGGCCCCCACTCTCTTCTGCCTTGTAGGATTTCTGCCAAGAGAAGAGCCACTGTTAGTTTGATGGGCTTTCCTTTGTGGGTAACTTGACCTTTCTCTCTGGCTGCCCTTAACACTTTTTCCTTCATTTCAACCTTAGTGAATCTGACAATTACATGTCTTGGGGTTGCTCTTCTTGAGGAGTATCTTTGTAGTGTTCTCTGTATTTCCTGAATTTGAATGTTGACCCATCTTGCTAGGTTGGGGAAGTTCTCTTGGATAATATCCTGCAGAGTGTTTTCCAACTTGGTTCCATTCTCCCCATCACTTTCAAGTACACCAATCAAACGTAGATTTGGTCTTTTCACACAGTCCCATATTTCTTGGAGGCTTTGTTCTTTTCTTTTTACTCTTTTTTCTCCAACCTTGTCTTCTCACTTTATTTCATTAATTGGATCTTCAATCACTGATACCCTTTGTTCCACTTGATTGAATCATCTATTGAAGCTTGTGCATGCATCACGTAGTTCTCATGCCACGGTTTTCAGCTGCATCAGGTCATTTAAGGTCTTCTCTACACTGTTTATTCTAGTTAGCCATTTGTCTAACCTTTTTTTAAGGTTTTTAGCTTCCTTGCAATGGGTTCGAACATGCTTCTGTAGCTCAGGGAAGTGTGTTATTACCAACCTTCTGAAGCCTACTTCTGTCAACTTGTCAAGGTCATTCTCTGTCCAGCTTTGTTCCGTTGCTGTTGAAGAGCTGCAATCCTTTGGAGGAGAAGAGGCCCTCTGATTTTTAGAATTTTTGGCTTTTCTGCTCTGGTTTCTTCTCATCTTTGTGTTTTTATCTACCTTTGGTCTTTGATGTTGGTGACCTACCAATGGTGTTTTGGTGTAGATGACCTTTTTGTTGATGTTGATGCTATTCCTTTCTCTTTGTTAGTTTCCCTTCTAGCAATCAGGTTCCTCAGCTGCAGGTCTGTTGGAGTTTGCTGGAGTTCCACACCAGGCCCTTTTTGCCTGGGTATCACCAACAGAGGCTGCAGAACAGCAAATATCTCAGAACAGCAAATATTGCTGCCTGATCCTTCCTCTGGAAGCTTCGTCCCAGAGGGGCGGCCACCTATATGAGGTATCTGTTGGCCCCTACTGGGAGGTATCTCCCAGTTAGGCTACACAGGGGTCAGGGACCCACTTGAGGAAGCAGTCTGTCCATTCTCAGTGCACAAACACTGTGGTGGGAGAACCACTGCTCTCTTCAGAGCTGTCAGACAGAGACGTTTAAGTCTGCAGAAGTTGTCTGCTGCCTTTTGTTCAGCTATGGCCTGCCCACAGAGTTGGAGTCTAGAGGCAGTAGGCCTTGTGGAGCTTCAGGGGGCTCCACCCAGTTTGACCTTCCCAGACACTTTATTTACCTACTCAAGCCTCAGCAATGGCGGACACCCCTCCCACAGCCAGGCTGCCACCTTGCAGATCAATCTCAGACTGCTGCACTAGCAGTGAGCTGGACTCCCTGGGCTTGGGACCAGCTGAGTCAGGCGTGGGAGAGAATCATCTTGTCTGCTGATTGCTAAGACCTTGGGAAAAGTGCAGTATTTGGGCAGGAGTGCCCCCATTTTTCCAGGCAGTCTGTCATGGCTTCCCTTGGCTAGGAAAGGGAAATCCCCTGACCTATTGTGCTTCCCCAGTAAGGCGACGCCCCACCCTGCTTCAGCTTGCCCTCCATGGGCTGCACCCACTGTCCAACCAGTCCCAATGAGATGAACCAGGTACCTCAGTTGGAAATGTGGAAATAACCTGTCTTCTCCATTGATCATGCTAGGAGCTGCAGACTGGAGCTGTTCCTATTCAGCCATCTTCCATTTTAGTGTCTGCACTCACATATTTATTACAGCACTATTCACAATAGTAAAGCTGTGGAATCAATTTAAATATCCATCAGCAGAGAAATGAATAAAGAAAACCTGGTATACCTACACAATTAAATACAATTCATCCATAAAATAGAAGAAAATCATGTCATTTGCAGCAACATGAATAGAACTGGGGGGTCATTATATTAAGTAACATAAGCCAGACACAGAATGACAAATTTTCATGTTCTAACTCACATGTGTGAGCTAAAAATGTTGATATCATGGAGGTGAAAAGTAGAATAATAGATACCAGAGGCTGGGAAAAATGTAGGAGGCAGAGGATATGAAGAGAGACTGCAATGGTTACAAACATACAGTTAGGCAGAAGTGCTAACTGGGCAACACAGTGAGACTTTGTCAAAAAACAAAAAACAAAAAGAAAACCATACTCCCTTCCCTCTCTTCAGAACACAAGTTGGCTTCTAGCCATATCTGTGTCTTCCAAATTGCAGTTCTTAAGACTCCAGTAAACATCTTCTTATATTGGATTGCAGTCTGGTCTTTCACCTCTTTGGGGTTGAAAATTACTGTGTGGCAGGTGGCTCAGGTGCCCCTCTTCCTATTGCCCAGCGCCAGTTATTCACCTCTTGCTGGCTGGATCTCACCTCAAGCACTCATAGACTTTTCTTTCTGCCCCAGGGTCTTCTCTAATGTCCTAGGATTCCACTACCTCTGAACCCACGTGTTGCCCTTGAATGTGAGGTTAGTGTTCCCAGAGGAGACCTACAACCAATGGAGGTGTTGCAAAAGCCATTGCTTCTTCCCTTCATGCTTCAGGCAGACTGCCCTTCGAGGCCTTCTGCAGGCTTCCCTGGAGCAGTGGGATCCAGGTCCTAGGGCCCACAGCAGTAGCCTCAGTGTTGCATCCTTACAGAGGTTTCTTCTGATCCCTGTCTCCCTCTCCCCAGCCTCTCACATCTGCTCCTTGGGATCAATTCCCAGATAAAGCCCTTCCCCCACCAAGTCTTGCCTTAGGCTCTGCTTCTGGGGAAACACTGGATGCTGAGTTCCAAAGTGGCCTAAGGAAGTGGGGTCACAGAGCTGTGACCAGGGTGGATAAACCAAGAGGCTTCCTGGAGGAAGTGAGCTCTAAATTGCGTTTCAGAGGAGAGGTATGTGATTGGCCACTCAGAAAAGTCTTTCTGGGCTGTGATTCCTAAAGAGCAAAAAAGCTGAGTCCACAGTGTCACGGTCTCACTGTGGGAAGATGGTGACAGTGGCCCCAGGTTTCTGGCTTCTTCATACTCAGCTCTTCTTCAGAGACACAGGATTTATAAGAATGCTTTTGCCTTCCTAATGAAAATCTAGCCTTTCAAGTCTTATTAACTCTAATGGGGAAAAAATACCTGAATTTTGTTTTTTCTGGAGGTAAGAGCAACGATATTAAATGATCTAATTTACCCATTTCGAATACCACTCTGGTCACTAATGAAGATGCATCTGCAACATAATGTGTGGTTCACACACAGGGCGTTGCTACTCAAATGAACACTGTGCAGATGGTTTCATGCAATAGGAAAACATTGCATGCAAATTTAAGTTTTGTGAATCAAATGCTGCTTTCTTCTGGACTCACACGATTGTAAAAGGATCATAATTTCTGTTGATCAGGGCCTCGGCAGACAGATCCCCCATACTCCCCTCCCCACTGCCAGGTGGCTGACAGCCCATAGGTAAATAGGTGGACAAGGGAGGGATCCTTGTGCTGGAGCCATGCAGCGCAAGCTCTGGGCAAGCACAAGTTTTTAGTAGTGTGTAAATAATTGCTAAATGTATTAATAATCACAAATAGGCTACCTGCTCTGCTGGTAGTATGTCATCACAACTGTCCTATGAGGTAGGCATATTATTATTTTCATTTTCATAACTGGGAAACCTAAGGCTAAGAGGCTAAATGAATTGCCTGGGGTCACACAGCTACCACAGCCACCCACTTTGCCTTAAGTCTACGCTCCTTCCCAGGAGGAGGAATTAAAATCCAAACCTGAGTCCTATGATTCCAAAACCTATGCTTTGCTACTATGTCATAGAGTTACACAAGCTTCACAAATGATATTATACACTTTTATCTGCTTATACTGATAGACAGTAGTGCCCATTTATCCGTGATATTCGCTTTCCACAGTAACCCATGCTCAGCCACAGTCCGAAAATAGTAAATGGCAAATTTCAGAGATAAACAATTCATCAGTTTCAAATTGCTCACTGTTTTGAGTAGCTTGATAAAATCTAGCACCATGCCACTGAGCCCCACCTGGGATAAGTACCATCCCTTTGTCTAACATATCCACACCATATAAGCTACCCACCTTATACAATGTGATTGTATGGGAAAAACACAGGATACGTAGGGTTCAGTACTATCCTGTGCCCCAGATGATAATGATTGAAATTGACAGATTATTCCATTAAGTGTAATCTTCAAATTGAGGTTTTCAGGAATAGCATGCAAGAAAACAGTATGTTAAAGATTTATTGTGCTTATGAACTATTTTTGTACAATTATTATCATTATTATTATTATTATTATTATTACTATTATTTGAGATGGAGTCTCACTGTCACCCAGGCTGGAATGCAGTGGCACAATCTCAGCTCACTGCAACCTCCACCTCCCACTTTCAAGCTATTCTCCAGCCTCAGCCTCCCGAGTAGTTGGGATTACAGGCAAGTGCCTCTATGACCCGCTAATTTTCATATTTTTTAGTAGAGACAGGGTTTCATCATGTTGGCCAGGCTGGTCTCGAACTCCTGACCCCAGGTGATCCACCCACCCCACATTGGCCTCCCAGAGGTCTGGGATTACAGGCGTGAGCCACCATGCCTGGCCTGTGCAATTATTCATCAGCTACCTTGGTAGTTCTAGCTGCAGTTTCAGGCATCTGCTACTGAGGGTCTTGGAACGAATTCCCCAGGGAGAAGGGGGCACTGATGTATACAGTAGTGGCTGTGTTAGTTGATGCTCAGGGCATATTAAAATGGTAGAAAAATTTCTTCATTGAATTCTTCTATCTGACCTAGTGCCCATCACAAGTGACATTTATGACCTATGTTCTCTATGCTCCTTTTCTTCCACTCATCCTGGAGACATGGTAGATTAAGATGGAAATAATGATATAGGCAGAATTTTGAGAGAAAAACTCATTCCACAAGAGCTGGGGGGTTATGCCAAAAAGTTAACCCATTGGGGACACTACCTTCTCAGAGAAAATCCATTATTCCAAGAGCAAGGCCCGAGGAATGATACGACTTCTTGAACTCAGGCCCTGTGCATTTGGCCCCGCTTTAGACAAACTTGTCCTCATGAGCCATCAGTTGCTTTGGTGCTTCCAGCTTCTGTGGCAGCTTGGCACGTATTCCTCTCAAATTCATCATTTATGTAATAAATCCCAAATGAGCTCCATTTCAAACGTGAATACATGAGGTGAACAAATTAACGATGAGAAATTCATCTCTGAATATATTTATTTGTAATGATACATAAAGTCTGGTGTTTAAGAGAAACAATTCTCTAAGCAAAAAGGTATCCTTCACAATGTTAATTGTCGGAAGGCTAACTCCAAAGCAGAAGCAGCACAGTATTTTCCTGCATATTAAATGCACAAAGAACCATCTGCCCCAGATGATAATGATTGAAATAGACAGACAATTCCATTAAGTATACTCTTCAAATTGAGACTTTCAAGAACAGCATGCAAAAAGATGGTATGTGAAAGATTTGTTATGCTTATGAACTATTTTTGTACGATTATTCAGAACAGACTGGGAGTAAATTATTTTATAAAATGTACTTGAAAATGAGTGTGTACATTTAGACCTTTAAAGCGTAATCATTTACTAAAGAGCTTCTAACAACCTGCCCTTTCATTTGGCATACAGTTTGTATTTTAAAATGTCAGCTAAGTATTTCGTTGTTTAGGGATTTTTTTTCAAGCATTTCTATAAGAAATGGAAAACAAAATGTGACTGCAAATACAGTAAAATTACATCCAGAGGGACAGTGAACTGTCTGGCTGTGCTGTCCCCATTTTATAAATGGTGCTCGATGAAACAATGGAGGAGGTTGGTGTATTTTAAATATGGATGAGAAATAAGTAAGACAGGCACTAATGTCTTTATAGATTATTTATGCTGCCCTAATCTTAGGCTTTCAGAAACTTTTAGCCACACTCCTACACCATAATTCAAGCTAAACTTCATTCTCTTTCATATCTGTTCTCCTAGCGATATTTTTATGCCTTTGTTTCTTCAAGCAATTCAGACACTTCGCATTGCCTCCTTCACTCCCTCACTTTGATTTTGTAGGACTTCAGGGTAATGCAGCATATTTCTCCTTCCTCTGAGAAGCCATCCCCAGAATATTTGGATTTTATATGCGCAATTATACCCTCGAATCTGGTCCACCTGCCTGTCTTCTCTTTTTGATAGCATATTCTTTTTTATGAGGGAAGACCAAGGCAAAGGGGAGAAAAGGGCTACATGGTATTTCTGCTGTTATGGCCAAGAAATATTTCAGAGTCTCTTGTTCTCTGTCCCATCCCCCACTCGTGAATTCTCAAGGAAAGGAGGAAGAGTTCTTACAAGTCTAGCTTTTGGCAAACTTTTTGGAGGCTTACCACTGGCTACAAAATAAATTCTGCTAGAATGAAATATCAGCCTAACTAAGAGAGAATGAAGAGGTAAAGCGAATTAGGAGTTGTTGTACCATCAGAGACAGACATGAAGAAGGAGCCAGATTATTAATATTTTGTGTTTAATATTTAACAAACCAAGGCTCTACCCCTGCCAAAATTACTCCCCAAGTGTAAATCCAGCCCAGATGGAATGGGAGGTTTCTTTTCCCCACTGCAACATCTGATTTTTATTATTCTCTTTGACACTCTAGAAATTGTCATGCACTCCAGATTTACTCTCTTCTCTATCTATCCTAGTATACCAAAACTCATCCTGTCCTTTACTTTGCCCTTGAGTTAAATACATTTCCAGTCCTTGAATGAATGAGTTCAAAGTATTTGCCACAGAGCTCACAAGTCTCCTGCTGTTTTCTCCTCCTTTGTCTAATGGTGACTTCAGATGCAGGGAAAGAACAGGGGTTTGTGACCAAATCAGAAAGCGCTAATGAAAGCAATGCAGAGATGGTTTGGGGAAACCGAGGCCCAGAGAAAATACAGCTGAGCCAAGGTCACATAGTCAGCATGCAGCAGATCTAGGGTCAGCCAGTGTGAGGTGGAGATGCATGAACTCTGAGGGCTGGCTACCAGGAATCCCAGCCTGGTTCTACTACTTGCTAGCTGAGTATCCTCTTAGAGCCTCAGTTTTCCCACCTACAAATTGGGGTTATTAATAGATATCTGTTGTGAGAATTCTGTGGGTAATATAGGAATAGTTCAACTAGTTATAGTTAGGCTCAATAACTGAGACCATGCACTCTAAACTAACAAAAGACAGATTCACAAGAGAAAAAGTATGTGGATTATATTCATATTAATATTTTTATGTTCATAGGTACCTCTCATAGACAAGGAAGTAAAAATCCAAAGATGTAGTTAGGCCTGAGAGCTTACATACCATTTTAACAAAGAGTGATAAATGTGTGGAGACGTGACTGGACAAAGGAAAAGAGTTTGGGTTTTTAGGGGTGGTAAATTCTGGAAAGGTCATTATACAGGGACAACTAATGGAAGAAAAGGATTATTTCAGTAAGGTTTGTTTGTGCAGATTCAAGTCAGTGCCATCTCCCGTGATAAGAGTCTTCTATTTTTGGTATGGGAGAAATGAGGGGGACACCTTCACAAATGGAAATTTATGCCCTGCATGTAGGCAGAAAGGAGGATAGAGAGCTTTGTTTGCACCTGCTGTTTTTGAATTGCCTTCAGCTCAAAATAATCTTCATGCTCAAGTGGGATATTTGGGGGTTGCATACTCTGAACCCCTTTGCAGTGTTAATGATTATACTAACAGAGTGATTAAGTACAGAGTGATTATTCACCCAATAAAAGAATCTCCTCTTTACCCAAACATTGCTACTATGGAACTCAATTTTCCTTTTTACCACCCTAAGATTTAGTGTGCCCACTTACTATTCTGTCTCTAAAATTTTTATCCTCCCTATTCAAATTTGAGAATAAATGTTAATGAAGCAATCTGCCACTCCCTCTGCCCAAAGTGTTCTCAAATACATTAAATAATATTCCCTTTTGCCCTTGGTGATTGGCCACATAACTAAGAATAAAATGGAGGGGGCAGAGAAGGGTCAAAGAAGGAAGGAAAGGGAAAATGCACGTAGTAGGAAAGGAAGGGCACAGAAAAGGTAGAGGAAAAGGAAAATAGTGCCCTGTATGACGATCAAACAGAATTCCCATCTGGATAGAACTTTTCAAAAACCATTTAATCCAACTCTTCTTATTACATTTGGAGACACTGAGGCACAGAGACAGATGGGTCTCCATAGTGGCAGAGACAGGTTATGAACCCAGGATCCACTTTCTCAAATTTTCCTCTGCCTAGAATGCCTTTAATTCTGAACCACTGTCCGAATGCCACCCTCTGCCGAGTTAATGTCTATTAATTTTGAAATCTCAGCTCAAACATACTTTCTGGCAAGTCTTCCCTAACCTATCCCCTTCATATCTGATTCAGGTTCCCCTAATGCACTCTCAGAGCACCTGCCAAGGTGTTTCTTCCCCAATTCCCCAGTCTCCACCCACCACCCTGGGCACATAATCAGCACTCCATAAACTCATGAGTCAATTAGCAAGGTGCAGACACGAAGCATGTGCTCTATGTGGGATGCCTTTCACTACAGCAAAGAAACATCTCCATACAATTCATTCATAAAGCAAGGGACAGAAATAGCTTCCATTCATGCATCTTTCAATAGGGAGGTTCACATAGGATTCATTAAAAGAAACTTTTAATTGTGACGTTTACTCCTGCAGAGTCAATGTAGCTCTTTCTCTCTAGTTAGCTCCTTCTTTCAAGGCAAGCCCTGCTAGAGAGGACAAGAACTAATAAGCAAATTCCACGAATTGTTCTAGTGCTTTATTCTTTTTCTAACTCTTGCTCTTATCACCCCAGACATACCTTATGTGGAACAAATTGATTAAAACATAAAGTGAGAATTCACTTTCTCTTAGGCTCTGCAGTGTGTCGTTATTGGGATATAAAAAGATCCAAGTGGCTTAACTAAATACAAAAAAATCCATCTCACACTGTCTTATCTTCAGCTCCTTGCTGAGAAATGTGAAGCAAGAGAACAGACATTTACTGAGTTCCTATTATACTCCAAACACTGGCCAAGGAAATCTTCATCATTTATTCTTTCAGGAAATACTTGGGTACCAGGCACTGTTCTAGGAACTGAGGAGACAGCAATGGAAAAATAATAACACCTGTTATCATGGAGTTTTGTTGTTGTTGTTTGTTTGTTTTTAAGACAGGGTCACCCAGACTGGAATGCAGTAGAGCAATCATGGCTCACTGCAGCCTCAAACTCCTAGGCTCAAATGATCCTCCCATCTCAGCCTCCCGAGTAGCTGGGACTACAGGCACAGTCACATGTCTCGCTTTTTTTTTCATAGAGATGAGGTTTCTTTATGGTGTCCAGACTGGTCTCAAAACACCTGTTCTCAAGTGATCCTCCCTCCTTGACCTCTCAAAGTGCTGGGATTACAGGTACAAGCCACTGTGCCCAGCCTTCATCAGAGTTTCCAGACAGACAGGAAGCAAATAGACATATCACATAATGTCAGATAGGAATTATGGCTGTGAGGAGAAAGAAAGTAGGTTAAAGAATCCGGAGTGATGGGAGATATTTCAGTCTGGAAGGCAGGAAAGAACTCTTATGGAGATATCTGCCCCTGGAGGAGAGACTTGATTAATGTGAGCAAAAGGCTGTGATTATTGGAAGCAAAAGTGTTCCAGCCAGAGGAAGCAGCCAGCACAAAGGTCCTGAGGCAGGAAGATGCTTGGAAGGCTGGAGACACAGGGAGGAGGCCAGCACACTGGGAGCACACCGAGCAAGGCAGCAAAAACCAGAGAGATGGACAGAGAGGCAGAAAAAAGTCAGATCGTGTAGCAGCACAAAGAATTTCGAACTCTATTCCCAATTTCATAACAACCCTTTGGAGGATTTTGAGTGAGGGCATGTGGTGATCTGACTTTCTTTATACATGGTTGTGTCTTATTTACTCTTCAAAACTATCTTATGAGATAAGCAGCATTAACCTCACTTCACAGTGAGGAAGTGGGGATGAGGGAGATTAAACATCTTGTCCAAGTTTATGCTGCTTGTAAATGGTAGATTTGTAATTCCAATTTAGAGTGGTGTGATTCCAAACCCCAGGCTCTTCACATCGCCCCATGCCATCTGAGGACAGGAAGTGTGTCTTGCAGGACCCTGAAAAATGGTCACAGTACCCAGCACGTGGCCACTGCCTGGTAAGTATTTTCTAAATGAATACATAAGACTCAACTCAAACTCTACCACATTCCTGCAATGCCTGGGCATTTGGGTCTTTGACATGGCAAATATGGAGAGTACAGGGATTTTTACAATCCAAAAGAGAATGGCAAAGAATTAAGATGTTTTGATCTGTGCTCTATTTTGGGCAATACCCTTCCATGGAAAAACATAATTTTTTTTCAGTGATTCCATTTTTTACCCCACTTGATACATTATCCCTTCTACATAAAGAGTTCTGTGTGCACACACACGTCAACGCTGAAACAGACAATCATCTTGCCCTTTCTAATAGTCCAAGGGTCTGTTGGAAATGACATGCACTACAATTTAGCTGAGTGTTGAGTTTGCTCCTAAAGGCTATTCACATGCATATATCATATCAAGAAGAGTAAACGTGAATGGATCCTATGCCTGTTCTCCTTCCTACACTCAAGTAACCCACCATGTAGCAGCTCCTTTTTTTCACCGTTTCCCAGGGGTAAACAGACAACAGACCATTTTCAGGTGAGTACCTATTATATACCCCTCTACTGACTCACAGTTCCCCACTGAATACCCCAAGGCTACTCCCACACAGCCATTCATGCAATAAAGATGACTAAGGAAAGGAACTTGCATGTGCCAGCCTCTCCTCCCTGCTGAATGCGCCGGTGAGCAGAGCCTCAAGCCTGCCCTGGCTCACAGGAGCCTCTCAGGTTTCTCGGGTGAAAGAGGCCAGGCATATTCTCAGGCAAATATGAAATAGAAGAAAGCACTGAAGGAAGCAAACCAGAGGTTCTAAGAGCTTTCCAGCCTGACCTCTTCTGGGGTGGAGGCACAGAGGCTTCTCTGATGACTGGTGACAGAGGATGGGTGGACATTGAGGAGATGAAGAGGGGGAAAGGAGCAGCATTCTAGGTTCAGAGCTTTCTTGGGGCTCTGAAAAGCCCAGAATCAAAGGGTGCAGAAGGCTAGCCTGATGGGTCACAGGGTCAGGGAGGGGGTTGCGGGTGGGAGGCAGGGGCTTTTAGGTTATGATCTTGACATTCCTTTATGCCTCCAACACTCACAATACTGGGTGTTGACTCAGCCTCCATAGGAGATATCACAATGAGCTAGTGAAAACAGGCTCAGGAAATCCTCAGAGCTCCCAGGGTGTCTAGACACAGGGATTCTATAATCCTGCCAGGAAAGTGGGTGGGAGAGGGATTTGCAAAGAACACCATTAACATCACTTCCCCAGGGCGAGGAACTCCAGGTGAGGCTCTGGGGGAACCTGGCTATGTGCAGTCGTTTACAGCCTAGGTCTCCTGGAGCCTATGAAATGAGAATCAGTCATTAGCACAGCAAGCGGCCCTCATCCTTCCTTCTCGATAATAACACTGTCACCAGAGGACGGAAAATTACCCTGACGTCTCTATATCTCCAAATTGCACTTCAGAGACAGACTGCATAAGGCAAACAGACCCTGAGTGAAAACCTCCTGGCTAGACTTCCAAGCCAAGGCCTAATAAATAACCCTGAAATATACAAAGTGATGGCAGCTTTGCTCTGTGGCTCGTGGCTTCTGCCCTGGGAAGGACCATGAATTTCAGAGCCTGACAGATGGGGTCAGAAAGTGGAGTCTGCCCGGTGGGTTGAGGATCTGCAAATTAACCCCATGGTGGTGTTTTCAGAACAAGTGTGCCTGCTCAGGCAAAGACTAACCTCTAAGAAAGGAGCAGGCCCGGAGGTGAGGCCCCCTGGGCATGAAAGAATCAACCCCAGTCCACAAAGTCCAGAGATGAGACATCCTGCCTGAAGGAGGGAGCCCTGTGCATCACAGGATCAAAGAAGCCAAACAGGATCTTTAGTGGTGACTGAAAATGCTCATGAGGAGAAAGGCTGCATGGCATTAAGTGAACCCCATTGAAAGGTGCAAAATTTTCGTAGTCTGTATTTTTCTTTCTCTGTCAAAAACACCACAATTTGCCAAAGCACTTTAGCGATCATTTGTAAATTGGTCTGCCAGGGTCTCCATGAGAATGTTAAATGACAAGAAGAAGAAATCAATATCTCATCGCTGACCGTGGGGTGGGCATTCAAGTGAAAAACAAGATTCAAAGTACCGATAGAAGGATGCAAAGATGTTGATCTCCTGGGATGAAAAATAGTTAAACAAAAGGTGACAAATGCCAAGCTAGAAAGACTCATCTAAATAGCTAATGCAAATAAATCCAACATAGACAGCTATAGATGTTGAAGCTTTTTTTAAAATTAGATTTCTTCAGGGACTACTGATAAGCATCACATCAAAAAAGATGATCAAGAATAAATTGGTTCTCACTTAAGCAATGGCTGCAAAAAAAAATTGTGATGTGAAAATAAAGAAAATATTCCTAGTGTGAATAATTTAAAAATATAAACAACTTTGGAGATAGGAAATTTACAGAGTTTACTACAAAATCTGTATCCTAGAAGAGGTATTACATTTAGAGGTAGGAGGCTGCATATAGGAAACCAATAATTGTTAGCATTTATCGAGTATTAGTTATGTGCCAGGTACATAACTAATAAGTGACTTTTTGTAAGTAGGTGGGTTTTTTGTGAACACTCAGTGAGCTCTACGGAGTATGTAGATTTATAATCCTTATTTTGTAGTTGAGGAAACTGTGGCACAGAGAGGTTAACTATCTTATCCAAGATCACACAGCAAATCAGATCTAGGATTCCTGTCTCAGTTCCAGAGTTGTTGCTATTTGACTCTACTCTTTATAGGTGTCTATCCATTTGGCTTAGGAGAAAGGGAGTTTAAGGAGGACTAGCTAAAGGTTCTCACTAGAACAAGAAAGAAATAGCTTGAGAGCTTTATCCAAATAAACTGTTTTTTTTTGGGAAGAGAGAAGGTAGGCATCATTTTGGGTATGGCCATCACCAAGGCTGAATTTTGTTTCTGTTTTTGTTTTTCCCTTGATGCCTTTTCAGAGGCTTTAAGATTCTGGCTGGAACTTCAAAGAGAATCCTGGGTTTTCTCTAAATACAGTTATATTTAGTAAAATAAATAAATAAACATGAATTGGGGAACAAGAGTCAGAACAATCACTTTCACGTGTTTACCTCAAGCTGCTATAGGAAAAGAAAATTTAGCAGAGTAGTCTTTGAAATATTTTAAAATAATTACACAGCAATAAGCCAGAAAGCCAAAACATTTTCTTCTTTTTCAAGATATTCTGACTTCTTTTGCATTTCTACCTCTTGGAATAACAAACCATTCTCTCTTTTTATTTCTTTTCTGTTTTGGAAAAGCTGCAAAAACACCTCTCAAACTCATGCAAATTATCAGTGTGTCCTGAAATATTTTCCTGAAACATTGCAAAGGCTGGTAATCAGATCTTTCAAGAATAAAACCGGGGTTTTTTTTTCTTTCTGGCTTCTGGTCTTAAACCACAAACATCTTCTTTTTCCTCCCAAATAAATATATGAATAGAATTCTCTTCCCAAATAACAAATGGATCATTTTCTTATTTTATTTTAGAAGGAAGATCTGGAGTCATTGTTGATGCAATTCAAGCCAACAGCTTCTACCAGTAAATGCCAATGGTCCTATTTTCTGTGCATTTGATAGCCACGTTGCTTATTTATGGCTCTTTTATTATCCAGACCTGCTTGGCCGTGGATAAAAGCATTAAGTCAATTAATTGTGTTTGGATGCGGCAGGACTTGTGTTTTGTGAGGCAGCAGAGGATTGCAAGCTTGATTCCGGGGAAAGAGTCTCAGAGAGGGAGAAAGAGGATTAGATGGTTTTATGGGGAAGGCAGTGAAAGAGAGCCCACCAGCCAAGAGGCCCAGGTGTGAATTGAATGATGATGCAGAGAAGGCAAGGCAGCCAAAAGGAGCTGGCTCAGCTCAATGGGTTTCTTCCTCCCAGCCAGCAGATCAGGTCTCCCTCATGAGATCACAGCACTCTCTCTCCTCCTCGGAGGTTTCTTTCTCTTTTTCTTCCCTTCTGTTTCCCTCACCATTCAGAAAGCCTTCTCCTTCACTCCTTCCCCTTTCTCTCACCTTCCCACCTCCTCTGTCTCTGTCTCCTTCTCTCCCATCTTCCTTTTATCTTGGATGCTTTACAGGACTCACTCCATTTGGCTGGCAGGGAATTGATATGCAAGCTTTTGTTCTTTCAAGCTGTTTTTCTTTCTGAGAGACAAAATACCTACCTTGTGTCATGTTCTTTTCTGTGTGACTAATGGTAACAGAACAGTTATGAGCTGTACATTTGTATTCTTAGAAAGCTTAAATTAGTATGATTTTTTAATATAACAATTGTATTAGCACAAATTGTTTGCTTCTAAAACATGACACGTGAAAGCAAATTAAATGGCTTAAATTATATATGTCCATTGACTACTAAACCATTAGAAAGTAGAGACTAGTAATTCTTAGTTCCAAAGGCTGCACGAATTCTGTTGCCCGAAAGCATCTAAGATGACTGTCTTTGGCTTCTAAGAACTAAAGGGCATCTGGGTGGGAGGAAATGGCAGATCCCAAGGCCGGTCATCTCCATCTGATTCCATTTCTAACACTCACTTTCTGTGCTGATTCTGTCTTGGCATTTTGGATATAGCAATTAATATCAGTCATAAAATAAAAGGATTTAAAAACTATAGGTTTTCCCACAATTGAACTTTTACTGGGTGAATGAAGGAATGAATGGATAGTAGAGGGATAGATGAATGGGTGATAGATGGCTGGCTGGATGGTGAACAGAGGGATGAATGGTGGGTGAATGAAGAAATGGTTAAGATGAATGGTGGATAGATGGATGAATGGACGGTGGATGTGAATAGTCTCTTGGAGTCAAACCAAATCATTGAGGAACATCAGCAACAAATGTGCTCGTTTCCAATTAAATGGGTGCCTGTTCTATGCAAGAAATCAAGGAAGTAGATGGATTTTTGTTTTTGTTTTTTGTTTTTTATATTTTTTTTATTTCCATAGGTTATTGGGGAACATGTGGTGTTTGGTTACATGAGTAAGTTCTTTAGTGGGGATTTGTGAGATTTTGGTGCACCAATCCCCCGAGTAGTATATACTGCACCCTATTTGTAGTCTTTTATCCCTCATCCTCTTCCCACCCTTTCTCCCTGAGTCCCCAAAGTCCACCGTGTCATTCTTATGCCTTTGCATCCTCATGGCTTAGTTTCCACTTATTAGTGAGAATATATAAGTTTGGTTTTCCATTCCTGAGTTACTTCACTTAGAATAATAGTCTCCAGTCTCATCCAGGTCACTGTGAATGCCATTAATTCATTCCTTTTTATGGCTGAGTAGTATTCCATCAATCATATATATATGTATATATTCATATATATGTATATATATTCATATATATATATATATATATCACAGTTTCTTTCTCATTAATTGATGGGCATTTGGGTTAGTTCCACGTTTTTGCAATTGCAAATTTTGCTGCTATAAACATGTATGTGCAAGTATCTTTCTCATATAATGGATTCTTTTAAACGAGGTAGATGTTTTGAGGCAAAGAAGGGGAAGATGTTGTCCATGCCCTCAAAAAAGTTGCAATCTAATTTGGAAATAAGACAAAATAGAAATAACAATACACATTTGATTAAAAATTATATGGTATTGATTGTTCAAAGGAAACTCAGTTGGAAAAATATGGGGGTAGGGAATTTCAAGTAAGAAATGGAGTATTCAGGAAAGGCCTCATGGAAGAGACCTCAACCAAGCAAGAGTTTAAAGGACAGATTACTTTTAAACAAGTGGGAAAGAGGGGCCATTCCTAGGGAGAAACAAATAAAATTTGGTGGCATCAAGTCATTTCTGTGTTACAGATAGTCTCCCATTTTTTGTTCAAGGGCTTTGAGGAAGAAACATCAAAATTTTGTCTTTTCTTCAATTGTATGCTCTGCTGCTAACACAGTATCTTGCACAAGTGAGGAGCTGTATTAATTCATAATGAATGAGTGGGTTGAATGAATAAACGGAGAGCTATAGCCAAAGTCTCTACCCAGACTATAGTCCCTCCTTGGGATTCTCGGCATGAAATGAAGCTCAACCACACTTTAGTATGAGTTGTATTGGATTAGATTTTTCCTGCACAAAGAGCCCTGATAGCAACTTAAAATATGGATTGGGAGTAAGTTGACGAAATACAACTTGTACTTTGGCAATAATGGAGATAAGCTAGTTTCTTCACATTTTTCTAAAAGGAACCCTTTCATAGTTGAAATGAAAAGAAAAGGGCCAAAGGGGAAACCAGAGCCAAGCTTTGACACAATCTTAATTAAATAACTTTACTCCCAGCTTTTTAGAAAAATCAAATCTAATAATATTTTGCCCATCGATTTTTCTTCAAGAGGATAATAACAAATCTCTCCACTGGCTTTAGCCTTGCAACCAGCAATGTGCAGTAATTTAATTAGCTGATGTGCCATATCAGTAGTTTAGAGACTGCAGTTGTCTACTCTCTGAACTACATGGGAAGCTCGATTGGGAAGTGTTATGGCCTCTAAAGGTGAATGTCCTGGCCAACAAGTGGTTCAGGGAGTTTGCTAATGAGTTTTCTTTTCTGTTTTTTGAGACAAGGTCTTGCTATGTTTCCTAGGGTGGAGTGCAATGGCGCAATCATGGCTCACTTGCAACCTCCACCTCCTGGGCTCAACAAATTCTCCTACCTCTATCTCCTGAGTAGTTGGGACTACACAGGCACATGTCACCGTCCCTGGCTATTTTTTTTAAAATTTTTTGTAGAGATGGGGATCTCACTATATTGCCCAGGCTGGTCTCGAACTCCTAGACTCAAGCAATCCTCCCATCTTGGCCTCTCAAAGTGTTGGGATTATAAGCATAAGCCACCATGCCCATTCTGTCTATTTTAACAACCCCATCTCCTATTCTGACTCTCTTTATTCTCTATTCCCTTGCCATGCTTTATTTTTTTCCATTAGCATTTATTATTATACAACATAAGTAGTTGTCAGTCATCTCCCATGAGAGTAAGTGGGGTGAGAACCTTGTCACTTGTTAGTCATACTCACTATGACTACTTTATCTTTGCCTGAGGCTACAACAGTGCCAGGCACACAGAAGGCACTCAATATTTCTTTAAGAATGAGAAAATAAATTTATTGGGTTTTTGCTTTGCATATTTAGCCCTCAAAGAGCTAAGCTGAAAGCAAGAACTCCAACAAGACTTATAGTTATTGTTTATCGAATACCCATTACGTGTGAGGCACTGTGTTAATCACCTTACATTCATTAACTCATCTAATCCTCACAACACTGTGAAGTAAATACTGTTATTACCCCTTCTATAGGTGAGCAGACTAATGAAGTCAGCCTGCTGGGCCTTGGGTTGTCAGAGAGAGATTCTATATGAGGGCAATTATATTTAGGGCTGTCCCCTTGGCAGCCTGTGTATGTTGAAAGTAAAGAAACCACTTGCATGATGATGATGACCTTGATGATGATGATGACCTTGATGATTATGCTGACAACAACAATGATGATGATGACAATGGCGATGATGATGACATTAATGATGATGACAATGACAATGATGACCACGATGATGACAATGATGATGATTAGCTGATATATGAAGTACTAGCCATGTGCTGGGCAGTACAGGGCAGTGCCCAGCACACAGTAAGTGCTGTGATATTTATTTAATATGTACTGAAGCCTTAAAAAGTAGATGCTGATATTATCTTCAGATTATAGATAAGGAAAATGAGCATGAGATAAGTTAAATAGCTTGTTTAAGGTCACACAGCTACCAAGTGTCACTCACAGTCTGGCTCCAGGGCCATGTAGAAATACAAATGCCATCAAAGCAAAAAAAGAAAAAGGAAAAAGGAAGTACAAACAGAAGAGGATTCCAGAACTAGAGTCCACATCAGCCTGGCGGATCCACAAGCTGGGACTCAGCAGTTGCCCCCATCAGAGTGGAGTTATGAAGAATCCAGAGGCGAGGGCATTCTTTTTCCCGGAATAGACTTATACAATATTTACAGAAAACTGCTCACTGAAGAGACCATTAAAAGTGGAACCTTTTACCAAAAAGGATTTTTATACCTAATAATCACTAGATAAGTGAAAAAATTCATGCTCCATGGAGCTAAAAACACTCTCCCTAGGGGATGGAAGAAGCAGTCTCTAAAATAATAAAGGACATGTTGGATAATCAGTATATTAAATAATTTACACCAAAAAAACCACAAAAGGGCCCAGTTCCTTGCACTTACCTGAAGGATTTTTGTTGTTGTTGAATAAGGTTGTTTTACTTGCTTCTAGGTTATTTCTTTTTTCACTTGAACTGCCTCAAAAAGAGAACTTCAAAAGGAAAAGTTACTGGGAATGGAATTCAGTAATATTTAGGAAGAAGTGAAATTAAATATTATTTGATGCCATGATTCCTGGCTGGCCACACATAAGTTCCCGGCAGGGAGCTCACTTAGCTAAACTTCAGGAAGCATATTCAATGGGTTTGTGAATTCTACAAACACACCATCGTCACTCACTCACTCACTCTTACAATGTGGGTAGGACTCAGGGACAGGAGAGAAATAACCAAAGTCTGAGTTCTCTAGAAGCTCCCATTGTAAGGACCAGAGGCTCCAGCTTTCCTATCACTTTTCTTCAGCCAACTAGAGTCTTCATAATTTAAACATTAATAGTTATTATTTGTTGAGCACTTTAATGAGCCAAGAACTATACTAAGTGCTTTCTGGTTATGATATCTTTTAAATTCTGACAATAAGCTCATGAGAGAGATAAAGGAATTAAGGCTAGAAAGGTGAACGGCATTTACCCCAGCCTCATAGCTAGTATGAGGTATGGCTGAGATTTGAACTGTGGCAGATCTCACTCCAGAGCCTGTACTGTCAGCCACCCCACAGTAGTGGTTAAGAACACTTTTGGAGTAGCTTTGGCGCTAGACAGAGCTAAGTTCAATTCCTAACTCTAAACCTCACAGAATGAGGCCAGTTGAGAAATGGTTCCTCCAAATGAAAAGGTGGGCTCTTTGATCAGAAGAGGAAGTGGTGGGAGAAGAAACAGATTCAAACCAGCAGCTGTCATTCACACGTGCATGGATTTGTTTAGGAGGTCACTTTCCTCCTCACAGCCGGCAACGACATGATGGGAGATTGACGGGTAGTCAAGGAATGCTGTCCAGATGTGACTGCCTTCTGAGAACCCGGGAATTAAGAGAGATCATTTTAAGGTACAAGAACCCTGAAGACAAGCCACATGCTGTTCAGTGATGCCCAAGGCCAGTTCTGCACTGGAAAGAGTGGTTTGTCACCTGTCGTCTCAAGTATCAGCTGAAATGTCATCTCATAGGGCACTGGAATAGAAAATGCTAGGCAGGGCAAGGTCAGCTGCAAGGTCTTTCTTTGATTTTCCTTTTTGAAAGGAGTCCAGCATACTGTCTTAGGTTGGGGCCCCCAGAAGCAAACCCTGAGGCAACTATTTAAGTGCAAGTTGCTTATTTGGTAGGTGATTCCAGGAAACCAGGAAGAAAGGGAAGCCAACACAGCATGTTCGTGGGTAGGCTCTTGCTGGAGGCATTTAGGGTTCAACCCTGCTCAGGACCTCCAGGGGACAATGTAGAGTGTGCCTCAGAGTCCAGGTACTTCTTCACCACCTCCCATCCATCATGTCTTGAGACTTGCTCCCAGGGGCAGCTCAGTGACATTTCTGGTCCATCCTGTGGGTAGGCTGAGAATACTCAGGTGGCCAAAGAAACCCCCAGGGAAAGCAGTAGAGGGAATTGCAGTGAGAAGCCACCTGGCTGGTGTGCATGGGGATTGGAGGTGCCAGGGGAGGAGGGCTAGGCACCAACAGTGCCTGCCACAGGTGCAGAAAACTGTTTCTTTACTGGGAGAAAGGTGATAGCCCCTGTGTCAGTGAAAAGCTGAAGAAGCTACTTGGCTTCGACAAATTGTTGGCCATGCAAGAATGTGGACCCAGTATTCAAGAGAAACTACAAATCTAAATTGTATTAGAAATCTCTAGATTTTCAAATGTCTTGGTAGCAAATTGAAAATTTTTAAAACACTGCAGGCTACACAAGCTCATGTGCTGGTCCCAGTTTGTAGCTTCTGATATAAGAGATCCTGATGCCATTGCTCAGTGTTGGTAATGCACTTGTTCCTTTCTTGAAAGGGCCTTCCAGCTGCCACCTCACAAGCCCTTCATCACATCCCAGGGAAGAACTCATTTTCTGAGTGAGGTTACTGCATAGAACACATCTCAGAGTTGTCCCACCCGAGAGGTAGAATTCAAGGTGAAGGACTTTGCTGAAGGCATCACAGCTAGTTTGTGATACTAGGGTCTCCCAGCTGTCATCTTTCTAATGATCCACCTGATAGTTTTACGATGGTTCCATCTCTTTCAGGTGAGCCTTATCAGAGGTGGCTCCTTAGATCAGGGCTTCTAGAGAGACAATGTTTTCCCCCTCTTTTCCCACCTACCATACAGAGATAGAAATTTCTCAAGGGTGAATAGCAGCCATTTGATCCCATTTCTCTAATAGCTTTCACACTAGGAAATTCTGTTCTCAACAGCCTTTCAACAGCATCCTAAAATGTGGAGTTTAACGGTAGACATGAGAACAATAAAAATGACTGTGGCAATAAAAGTGATTCTCTAAACACCCACAGACCACCTTGCACCTCTTTAAATTTCCTGAGAGGTCATAATCAGGGAATGAGGACCAGACTCATTCATTCATTCAGCAGGTAATTACTAGTGCTGAATACCGGGCATGGTTCTAGGTGTTGAGGGTGAACCAACAAGTTCCCTTCTCTCATTCACAAACACCTTCTTCAGGGGAACAGGCACCCACATTGGAGAAGTTGAGAATGCAGCTCCAGCTTGACTTGAAAGAGCTGGGGAGCCTCCTTGACCAGATGAGGGTAACGCTCCTGACCTGCCCACCTTACAGATGTGTGTTGAAGTCAGATGAGGCCACAGGTATGGAAGGAGTTGGGAAACTGAAGGACTCTTCAAGTTAAGGCATGTTTATTACTTGCCTTGTCTGTCTTTTTGGCCTCTCCCATGTGGAGGGGAACAATTGCGTCTTGGGATCACACAGGATGAAGTGGTTAGGTAATGCCTTCAATGTTTACCCAGAAGGAGGAGATGTCTGCTTTATCAATCATTACACAAAAAGGACTCCTGTCCACAAAGATTCACTGTTTCACAGCAAATTAAGGTGTTTTGCCTTAAACATTAGTGCTGGGATATCCAAATCAAAGCCTGCAGTCCTGTGTTTGGATGTTTCTTATAAAGGTGCACTCAATAAATATTTATGCTATTCAAAGGCATGAGAGCCAGAAAGGGTCACCTCAGCCATTCTCATTTTACCAGTGGGAAAATTGAGGTCCAAAGAGAGGAAGTGACTTGCCAGAGGCTGCTCAGAGGATTAGGGCAGAACAGAAGGGGAAGCCAGGTCTTAGTCCAAAGCATTTTCCACAACAAATTCAAAAGTGACCTTCCATATGAATGGTCTAGTTTATTCAGTACATTTGTGCTGAGCACCTTTGGATGAATGGTCCTCGGGTAAGTGCCTTAAACAAGTGCTTTATTCAAATAAATGTACCGGTTGCTTTTGGGGTTTTTCTCACTCAGGAGCTCTGAAGTGGAGCCCAGGAACCTACGTATTATGTATTAGGGCAAATGCCTCTGGGTTATTCTGGGAGCCAGGCAAGTTTATGGAATGCCAGCCTGCATGGCTCGGGGCATGGTCTTAACCAAAGCTGGGCAGGACCATCTCAGAGCACACACTCCCAGGCTTCGCCTCCAGGAACACTTCATCATTATTTCACCGTACAGCAAATCCTCACTTCACGTTGCCAATATGTTCTTGGATGCTGCAACTTTAAGCAAAACAATGTATAACGAAACCAATTTTACCATAGGCTAATTGATAGAAATAAGAGTTAAGCTCTTATGTTTCTGGTCACAGAAACATCACCAAACCTCTAGAAAAAAACCAAAGCACTTCTAACATTAAACACTGAAATAAATGTGAACTATCCATACATTAAGAAAGATTAACTAAAAACAAGTAAGATAATTATTTACCCAACTATTCCAGTTAAGGATTTCAGGAGCCCATCCCAGCAGCTCAGAGCACAAGGAAGGAACTGACCTGGCTAAGATGCCATCCCATGGCAAAGCACACACACCCGCACTCACTCCAAGTGGGACAAGGAGATGCACCAGTGAGCCTCCCATGCACAACTGGGATGTGGAAGGAAACCAGAGTATCCAGAAAAAATCACACAGGTATTGGAAGAACTTGCAGACCCCACACAAACAGTGGCCCCTGACGGGAATCAATTTATTTTCCTCATCAACATTATAACAAAATGGCATTGAACAAAATGACACTATTTAAGGACCTGCTGCATTTCCAAAACCTTTCCTGGGTGAGCCTGATCCACACCATATGCTCAGGAAGTTCTGGCCTCGTTGTTAATTAGATCACTGCCATAGAGGTGGGGACACACCTGGGCTCAAGTCCCAGCTCCCCAATCACCAGCTGTGTCACCTGGGGTAAAGTTATTTACCCTCTTCAAAACACGGGGGATAGGCCGGGCGCGGTGGCTCACGCTTGTAATCCCAGCACTTTGGGAGGCCGAGGCGGGCGGATCACGAGGTCAGGAGATCGAGACCACGGTGAAACCCCGTCTCTACTAAAGAATACAGAGGGTTAGTCCAGTATCGAGAGGTAGGCAAGAATGGTTGAACCGAGGGGGGGTTCATGAAGATTCCCACTGCACTCAGCCGTAAGACACACTCAAAAACGGGGGATAATAGCAATAGAGCCCAGCTCAGAGGGATGTTTTGAGGATTAAACGGCATGATATGTGTTGGGCGTTTAACAGTGTCTGGCGTATGGACACCCAAAGAATGCTAGCTATTATTTTTATTTTCTGTAGTCTGAGAAACCTCTACTTATCTGATAGCTGAAGACTCCACATAAAGCTACAGCCTCAAGAAGGTAAATAAGGTTGAAAGGGAGCATGTAACCAAACGTTTTGTACTGGACAGAAAAAAATACAAAAATCTTATAAATCCGAGGCTGGGTATGGTGGCTCATGCCTGTCATCCCAGCACATTGGGAAGCTAAGGCAGGAGGATCACTTGAGCCCAGGAGTTCGAGACAAGCCTGGTCAACATAGTGAGATCCTGTATCTACAAAAAAAAATTGTTTAATGAGCTGGGTATGGTGGCACATCCCTGTAGTCCAGCTACTTGGGAGGCTGAGGTGGGAGGATCACTTGAGCCCAGGAGATTGAGGCTACAGTGAGCCATGATGGTGCCACTGCACTCCAACCTGAAAAAATCCTATAGATAGGGAGTTTCAATAATAAACTTTGACCAAAAAAAAGAATCTGTTCCACTAGGTGAAAACTTCACTCTTTTCCTCCACATCTAAACTCTGTCTTCCCATATATTCTCCCCAGCTGAGGGACAATTCCTAGCATGAGCATTTCAGTATAGGAAGAGCTTGGAATGATCTTTGCATTCAAGCACACATTGTGGATTTCTCAGAAAATCTCCAAATCTTCCAAGGTTACCCAAGCGCACACTGTTGAACTGACGGAGATGTTCTGAATCAGGCCACTTTTTTTTTTAGCACCTTCCCTGATGAGGGTTACCATGAGCCATCCATTTTGTTGTTCTGCAAAGAAATTACCCCATTCCCGGGGATAAAACTATTTCAAAGGAGCTAAGAAAATAAACACATTTTCTCTGCATTAAAGCTTCTGCCTTCTTTGAACTTCTCATTTTTAGAATATCTCCACTGATAAGGACAAATGTAATTTTCACCATCAGTGGATCTGAACAGACAATTACGTTAAGGCAAATAAGACAGGGTGAGGCCAATGATGTGAATCACATTGTATGCATCTCATGTGCAAACAAAACTCTCAGATAACAATGAACACCCTCGAAAAGCAGTCAACATTTTTTTTTTTGCATCTAATCAGGGCCCAATTTGCATAAACATTTCTTTACCTACCACCTCCACAAAATCAGTTACTGGCGTTTGGAGATCTGGGGAGAGTGGAGAATTCAGTCAACATTTAAGACATTTTCCCTAAGGGAACTGCTCAACTCCCTTAGGAAGGGCTTACAGGTGCCTGGCAGAAGCCATGCCCTCATTGCTGCAGCAGGGCAGGTTTACAAGGCACTCTCATGTGCGTTCCCTGATTGGTCCTCACCACAATACTACGAGCTTGGAAATTCAGATCGTTTCTTATCTTTATAATGAAGAGAAACCCAAGATTACAAGTAGTTTCATAGGAAGTGGCAGGACTGGGATTGAAGTCTTACTTTCCTCTGGAGAAGCCTAGGTTTGCCTCTGAAATCTCCATCCAGTCACTGAGTATCAGCCAATCCAGTAGATTTTCAATGGTCTGAAGCTGTTCTTACTCCCAAGCACAGAAGGAGACACTGGTTTAGAGCTCTGCAACGAAACAAAAATTTGGAAAGGGGCAGCAGGAACTGATCTCAGCCCCGCTGAGATTACCATTTTTGCAAGTGGCATTTGAGCCAGCCAAGTGCGGGAAGCAAAAGGTTAGGCTCACAGAATGAACTCCGTGTTGAGCTTTTGTGTGCAGGAGAAAGGGAAAGAAATGATATTCAGGAAAGGAGTATGAGGGAGACCATGGGGAGGGTAAGACAGGCCTGAAGGCACATGTAGAGAAAGGCAACGGTCTGCTCTTTAAAGCCTCCCTAGTGCCTTGGCACCAAACAGAACAGAGGTCCAGGCAGATGTGCCTCAGAAAGGAAGTTGGCGGCTCGTGGGGTATTATTTGCAGCCTTCAACAAGCATGGCACTCAACGTTTGATGAGGGCCTTGGGTGCTATCCAATGTGGGGGTGCACTGGTGTCACAAAGCTAAGTGAACTCTCCCAGCCCATCCTCCACTCCTCAGCCATTGACTTGCTTCTGTCTCCGCCTAGCTGCTCATGTGGGTGGTGGAAGGCACTGATGCTACTTCTCTGTGTACGGGGGCAAGCATGGCCCAAGAGGGAGGAAGGGATGAAGGTCGAGGTTTGCAGAATGGGTTTCTTTGGGTTTCTCCAGAGAAACAGAGAGCCCATGAAAAGGTTCAGCCCTACGTTTTGCTACTTTATGCATCGTTCCCAGGGAAAAAAAAAAGAGACAGAGAGAAAGAGAGAGAGAGGATGACAAAGGGCATTATTGGTGGGGAAAAACAGCTTGCAATCCGTGACCTAGATATTTACTGGGGCTCCAGCCAGCTCTGAGGCTCTAAGATTTTCCCCTTTCTACCAAAAATGGGCCTGCTTCATTTCTCTAGCCTAGTGTTTTCTTGCAGTGAGGTAAAATATCAGCAGGTATTTTATATGGTACTTGGAAAGCATTATTTTGACAGTTATGCATTTATTTTAAGGTATTGTCTCATGTTTACAGCAACTGATGCTGGATTTGCATTTATGATAGTAATATGAAATGTCTTTTTAAAGTCAATTTATTTACACCTTTAAACATGAGTTGCTTTCATTATTGAGTAATTATTAAGGAGTTGTATATGTCAAACATGGCAATGGCAAAAAGCATGGCATCTGATTCACAACAGTTTGGGACCTGCTGTGCCAACCCAACTGGTGGAGTCAGCTAAGCACTGGCATAGAAGCCAGTGGAGTACCCAGCAGGACACCTAGACCCACCCAGTCTCATAGCAAGTCAATGGGAAACAATCGCTGCTGCACAATAATTCACAACTGGCCATGCATGGCTCCCATCCCAGGGGCAAGGACAGGCTAAAGACACAAGATATAAGAGGTAGTGGCAAAGCAAAGCCACTGCCCACAAAGGGTAGAGTTGGGGAAGATCCATGGTGCGGGGGAAGGGATAGGACCCTTTCTGAGCTTGTGTCCAACCTCTGCCCTCTAGCCTAGCTGGTCTATACCATCCTATATCTCCGCTGTTTACTTTCGCCTCCTTATTGTTATGTTTCCCATGACTGAAATGGCCTCTGCTCTCCTGTGTATATTTCAGAATTCAAGTCCCACCTCCATAAAACCTTCCCTGAAACTCCAATGGCCTAAATGTTCTGGCGCCTCCCTTTGGCAATTTCCACGCTCTGCCCCTTATCACTGCACCCTGCCTAGAGATGGCAGGAGATGCGCCCCGTTGACGTGTGAGATGATTTAAGGGTGAGCTGACTCAGTGTTAAATAACATTAAATTGCAAAGTGAGAAAGTCACTCCCTTCTGCTTCTGCTTCGGTGTGTCTGATTAAATCAAGAAGAAAGTCTCAGCTTGGGAGTAACATGTCTTTAACAACCACAACATTTGCTAATCTCCCCTTTTAACAAAGAGTTTTGGATGAGAACACTCATCATGTAATAGTATTCGTCCAGAACTTAACATTATTTTGTTTTTTAGATATATATTTTTTTAATTAAAGCAAATTATTCTGATTTTTCATTTGAAATGGTGATTTTTAAATCAATGTCTTTAAATAAAAATCTAGTCAACTGGAAGAAAATATTAGGCAGTAACACATAATGCAGCTCCATGTAAGGTGCTGTTGTGTGGACATGGAAAACATTGGGAAGGTGCTATAGCAATGACTAACATTCAGAAAACATGGCAGCTTTTCTGTGGGTACAGTTAATCTGTTCATCTCCACATGGCACAGATTGACTGGGATGCCAGGAGTGAGAGCCTGGCATCATCTTGTCCTGGCTTGTTGACCCCTTCCTCCATCGGCTAGACTCTGTCATCCATAGAATAACAAAAAACAAGCAATAAGCAAAAACACCAAATAGCAGCAACAACAAAAACAAAACAGAGAAACAAAACACACTGGAAGGGGACTGAAGACTCATAGAACCAAGAGGAAGTGTGAAACCAGGGCAACACAGCGACCTCTGAAGACCAAAAAGAGGGAGCATAGAAGTTTTCTCTGGGACACACCCACCACTACCATGAAAGAGCCCTGACTGACTATCCATTGGTGTGTTCAAAGTCTGTTGAGAGTGTTTGACTGGCTGAGCCCAAGTCACAAGCTGGTATGTTGCTACCAGGGACAGAAGAGGAAAGCCCAGCCCCTCAGCTCCCACAGCTAGTAGCCAGGCACTGCCTCCTCACAAGACCACACTCAGAGGGATTTCCTCTAATGAGGAGGGTTGGGTGGATGCTTAACAGCCCAAACATGACAAATGTTCACAAACACACACACACGCACACACACCTGCCTATGCTGCGTTTCATCCCTGCTGCACGTACCTCCCTCTCAGTTATCCTCTCTCTCTTGCAGGTATATTCAATGTCTCCCTCTGATATAGTTTGAATGTTTGTCCTCTCCAAATTTCATGTTGAAATGTGACTCCCAGTGTTGGAGGTGGGGCCTGGCACTGGCAGGAGGTGTTGGGGTCATAGGGGTGGATCGCTTATGAACGATTTGGTGCTGCCCTTGTGGTAATGAGTGAGTTCTTGCTCTATTAGTTCGTGTGAAAGTTGGTTGTTTAAAAGAGCCTGGCCTCTCTCTTGCTCCCTCTCTCGCCATGTGACATGCCTACTCCCCCAAGCCTTCCACCATGAGTAAAAGCTTCCTGAAGCATCACCGGAAGCTGAGCAGATGACGGTTTTATGCTTGTACAGGCTGCAGAGCTGTGAGCCACATAAACCTCTTTATAAATTACCCAGTCTCAGGTATTCCTTCATAGCAACACAAAACAGACTAATGTACCCTCTTTACTTGTCTGTTCCCTTGAGGGTGTAAACACTTTTGAACCTCTCTTATCTTTAAAATCCCTCCTTTACCATACATTACTTATAACATATCCCTAAGAGTTGGAAAAGTGGTCTTCACTCACTACCTGTACTTCCTCACCACTCATTCACTGCCCATCCTACTGCAGTCTGACTTCTGACTCCCCAGCTCTGGCACTTCCCTGAAGCTATATTTTCCAAGGTTAACAATGAATATCAAGTTATTCAATCTAAACAGCACTCTCCAGTCTTGAGGTCCTTCGGGTGTTGATCACTCCCTGTTTTTCTGAAACACTCTTCCACCTTGGCTCTGAGACCCCTCACATCCAATTTTTCATTCAGTAGATGTATATGGATCACCATGACTCACTAGAGCAGGCACTGTGGTCATAACTGGAGATACCATAATAAGTAAGATGGCCAGGGTCCTGTCCTGAAGGCACTGAGAACCTAGTGGGAAGATAAGCAACTAGGCCAAGGCCATAAAGCCTGGCACTCAGAGGTGGTACTCAGCAGTGGAGTGGGTTGGATTGTTGTCTCCAATTCTTCACTTCCTTCTTATGATGAAATTGCATGCCCATGACCTCTGCCTTGTGAATCTGTACTATGGAGTCTGCTTTCCTGCCCCTCTGACTTTGAGCTTGGCCAGGTTCCTTGCTTTGACCGACAGAATGTGAGCAGATGTGACAAAGCAGAGGCTTTCTATGTGCTTACAGCTAGGCTTGGCGTCTTGCACTTCCACCATCTGCAAAAATAAGAGCATGTCCTAGAATGAGAGCACGTCCTAGAATGAGAGACACGAGGAACAGATCTCATCAGCTGCAGCCTGCAGCAGAGCTGCCCCAGCTCGTGCCCCATAATGGGCAAAAAAATGAAATATTTGTTGTTGTGAGACACTGAGATTTGTTAGTTGTCTGTTATATTAGCATTATAGCAGAACCCTGACTTTTTGTGTGGGACTGCTGACCCTCTGAGAGCACAGAGAGTCGGATCTAGCCTTACAGGGGTTGATATGAGAAGGAGGTGTTGATAACTAAGCTGAGTCATGAAGGATGAGTAAGAGTTGGCCAAGAGAGAGTGGGATGGGGGCAGAGGATTGTGGGGAGTTCCAATGGAAGAAGTAAATGCACTGAGATGAGAGAGGAGCCAGTAGGCTTGGAATAGACTCACTGTTCACTCTAGCTGGAGCGTGGAGTGCAGTACCTTGTTCCTCTGCTTCTCTGGGCCATCTCAGCACCTCCTATGGCTGTCTTTATCATCTTTGTGCTGACCTCCTGATTTTATAGCTCCAACTCAGACTTCTCTCAAGCTCCAGGATGCCATCTCAATGGGGCTCTCAAAGTCAATGGGGCTTTCAAAGTCAACATCTCAGCAAGTCCAATGCTGACCTTCTTAGACCCCTTACACGTGTTCTTACTGTGCTTCTGATCTCGGTAACAACTCCTGCCCCCACCCTTGCCAGTGCCAAGGCCAGGAAGCTTGGCCACCTCCTGGAGTTACTTAGTTCCCCTCTTAGCTTTACATCCAATAGGTTCTGTCTAGTTTACCTCCTTACCTCCAACACCTGCTCCTGACTTTCTACCCCTCCTTCCACTGTGAATAGCCACAGTGTTAGTGGACATCTTGACCTTGTTCCTAATTTTATTGGAAATCCTCTGATATCACCAATAGTAGGATGCATGTTAGTGACTTCTAATGTATACATTTATCAAGCTGAGAATTTCCCTTCTCTTCATAGCTAAGACATTTTTTAAATAAGGAATAGGTGTTAATTTTGTAAATCATTATTTTCCTGAATTGATTGAAATAATCACATAGTGCTTATTTTTTAATGAGTTAATGAGATATCCTGAGCCATCATAAACCATACTTGGTGATGATGTAATATTCCTTTAATTCAATCCTTAATTTTGTAGAGGAATGGGTTATGTTATCATTCTTGTGTTGATTTCTCCCAGTCAACATCTCCAACTCAGACTTTCTGCATTTATGTTCATGAGGGATATTGACATATCTCTTTCTTTGTAATATTATGTAATATTACATGACATTTTTTAGTAATATTATTAAAAACTCATACAATAGGTTAGAGCCTTTTAATCATTTTCTACAATCCAGAAATTGTATGTGTAGGTTTAAGTAGGTAGGTAGATAATGTTTACAATATGGAAATTATCCATTCCTTAATGGCTTTATAGAACTCACTTATTAAATTACTGGATCTAGGGTTAATTTAATAAGTGAGTTCTATAAAACCATTAAGGAATGAATAATTTCTAGGGTTATCTCTTTGATTGCCTCTTCAATTGCTTGCATGATTATTGGTCTTCTCAAGTATTTTCCTAAACTCTAGTCAATTTGATTTTATCAATCAAATTTAATTAGTTTATTTTCTACTTTATTAACATACATTTTTATTAACTTTATTTAGCCTTTTTACTTTCTTTGGTTTATTTTGTTACCTTTTCTAGTTTTCTGTGTTGAAGATGAGCTCATTAATTTTCAATATGTTTTGCTTTCCATTGTATGCACTTAAAGCTATATATTTTCCTCTGAGTACCACTTTGGCCACCTCCCATTGGTTTTGATTTGTGGTGCCTCTATGGCATTTATTTGAAATGGCTTGTAACATCAATTTAGCTATCTTATATGGCAAGCCACTTCAAATTGTTTTTTGGCTCCATCTGGACATTTATGTCTTCCACATATACAGGTTGAGTATCCCTTATCCAAAATGCTTGGGACCAGAATGTTGCGAATTTTTTATTTTTTCAGATTTTGGAATATTTGCATATACATAATGGGATATCTTGGGAATGGGACCCAAGTCTCAACATAAAATTCATTTATGTTCCATACACCTTACACACATAGCCTGAAGGTAACTTTATATAATATTTTTAATAATTTTGTGCATGAAACAAAGTTTTGACTGTGACTCATCACATGAGGTCAGGTGTGGGATTTTCCACTTCTGGTATCATGTGAGTGCTAAAAAATTTTTAGATTTTGGGGTATTTTGGATTTCAGATTTTTTGATTAGGGATGCTCAACTCATACAATAGACAAAATAGTTTAAGTTTCCTACTGTGGTTTTAATTGAGATTTTATAATTGAGAGTTTATAGTTTAATTGGAAAGAATTAGTGAGATTTCCTAAGAATATAGTATATATCTCTACTTGTTTAGATCTTCTTTTATGTCCATCAGCAAATTTTAGTATTGCTTTTACATAGGTCTTTTGCATTTTATTAAGTTTGTTCTTGTTATTGTGAATGGAGCCTTTCCCCTTTATGTCTTCTAATTGGTTATTAATGATATATAGGATAACTAACAATTTGTACTTGTGACTTTCATATTTTACTACATTATTAAACTCACCAGAATTAATAGTTATTTGGTTTATTCTCTTGGATTTTCTAGGTAGGCAATCAAATCACCTGCAAACTATTACACAAAATAGGTGTTCAATAAATATTTGTTGAATGTCTGTGCTTATCTTCCAGGAAGTGGAGACAATCTTGTACAATTTAGATGTCCTCTAAGAGCCTTGCCCTACAGAAGTCTCTTAACACTAAATTTTTTCAATGAAATCTTTGTACCTTTGTGATTTATTTTACCACATCATATTAGCTATATTCTAGCCTTAAGTAATTTAGAAGAATAAGAACATAAACAATTCACACACAGCATTCTCACAAATATTAGGGCCTCAACAGCAGATACTTTCATATTTCTGAAAGGTCTTCCACATCAAATCTATGCTTCAAGAGTGGGAGAGGCACTGTCCTTCCACTTTGCAAAAAGACAGGGAAAATGCTCTGTCTTCCTCTTTAAAAGCACAGACTGACTTCTTGGCTCTACCAGCCCTTGCACACTCAGACTCTTCCTACAGAGAATGAGTAGAGAAAAGAAATGCTGAAGCTTGCCTTGGTGGCAACACCCATCCAGGAGGACTTGTAAGATTCGAGAAAGGCAAACTATCCTCCCAGAAACAAATTTGCTTTTTCTATATTTGCTTTAAGCAATCCAAACTTTAAAAAAATCAGTGCGGTCTAGGGAGAAGAAAGGAGGCAGGAAAATGAGCCCTTTGCAAATTCCTCTAGAGAGCCAACTATAGCCTATTAATATTAACACACAGTACCTCTACCCTTGGATGCTTTTGGAAAGCCATGGCTGACTCTCAGGAGCCCCGCTGTGCATGGTTCTTTTGAATGTTAGGAATAAAACCCACAGCCTCTGAGTCAGGCAGAAAAATGCCCATTTTCCTTTGTGCTCACACTTTCAGAGGAAGCCGCCTCGGGCAGAGAAAGGAAGAAGGAAAACGATGAGAATTCTTAACAACAGGCTGTCCCTTGGCAAGGAACATCCTTATTTAAGAATCTTGCAAAGTGAAGGATGAACAGAAGACAATGAAGTGAAACTCAAATCCATCTTGAGAAAGTATATCTTTCTGAGATAGACTCAATTACTGATCCTGCATGGATGGTGACTTGCAACATTTGTTAAAGCAGCACAGTGAAAACAACAAAGAACCTTGGGTCTAAACAGAAAATGACTAGAGGGAAGGAAGACTTCACAAAATTAGAAGAAAGGGAAATAAGTGCCTCAGCTATTCCCTTAGGTACATGAGGCTGCTTACTGGAAATTCAGACTTGGCCTTGGACTTGAAATACTCACCAATAGGCTTCCTGAACGGGACCGGACTTACCAAGCAATGCCATGCTTGGTCCTACTGCTCCATATTGAGTCCCCTGAGCTGTGCTCCTTGTTTGCACATCCTTGTTTGCCATGATCTCCCATTCCCCATTAACTTGCTAACTTCTGTGAGTCTTCACAGTTAGCTGAAATGCCACTTCCTCCAAGGACCCTAATCTCCCAGCTCCTGTGTCTGTCTCTAGCGCAGCACCTATCACAGCAGATGTCCGTTCAGTGGTCTATCTTTTCCCAATAGACTTCATGTCAGCTGGCATTGAATACTGCTCACCTGACACAGTGCCTGGTATAATACATGGCAAGAACTCAATAAATATTCATTGAATGAATGAATGAATGAGCAAGGTATATAGACCAGCACAGCATTCTCAGGGGCATTAAGTTACCCTCTTGCCCTAGGGCTGCATTTCTGTTTGAAATGAAAACATTTTCAAGGTTAAATATATTCTTGGAGCCACATTTAATTGGCTGGCTTCCTGAACACTAAATCATTTAGTTTCAGGAGGAAAAATTTTTTTCCCTTGGCAAACATCTCCTAAAGAAAAGTGGATGAGGCAACTGTCAGAAGAAAATGAAGCATTGCTGTGAAGCTGCAAAGGTGTCTAAATACTGCCAAAGATGTCCCACGGGCTTGCCCACTCAGGGAATATCTATAAATATTTTCTGCAGTTAGCCTATTAAGACGAAATTATATTGAAAACACTTTCTAAACATTAAGTCACAAGTGTTTGCTAATAATTCGTTGCCCTTCCTTCCTCTCCTTTCCAATCCAATTGGATATGAAGGGTGCCCTTCATTTCACGACTCCATTTGAAATCTTTGCCCTTCCTTTTCATCTCTGATAAGGAAAGGCAAAATAGTTAAACTTTAGAGTTTGGTTAAAAGAATCTTTCACTCAAGTTAGGGGCTGCCATAATAAACTACCACAGACTGAGTGGCTTCAACAACAGAAATTTATTTTTTCACAGTTCTGGAGGCTGGAAGCCTGAGATCAAGGTGTGGACAGTGTTGGCTTCTGACACTTCTGTCCTTGGCTCTGTAGATAGCCACCTTCTCCCTGGGTCTTCACATAGTCCTGTCTCATACATGTCTGTGTCCAAATTTCCTGGATTAGGAGCCACTCTAATGACTTTATTTTAGCTTAACTACCTCTGTAAAGACCCTATCTTTAAATACAGTCACATTCTGAGACACCTGGGGTTAGGACTTCAACAGATGAATTTGGGGGGACAGCCCATAACAGCAGGGTGCAGTTTATTTCCTCAGACATTTCTGGGCAGGAATGGAAGACACAGGATCACAAACTCACGGACAACTTTTTTCCAGAGTAAAAAGCTATCATCTCTTGAAAACCCAAGAAAAATGAAACCTGTCCATTCAACACGGGATGATCTCTAGTGGGAAGTGCCAAGATGGGAAAAGCAGTGACTTGATTCTTCTTTGGCTTAAATGACCCCCTCCCCATCTGTGTAGAAATGAGATCACTACAGACTTTCTCGGACTTCTATTCTAGTTTCCCCACCTACCTTTTCATTTCCAAAGTACCTGGAGACCAAGGACAAGGGTGGGAGTCATCAGGGACTGATGAGGGTGGGTCCTTCCTGCCCTTCCCCAGGACTGGGATGCCCTTGTTGTGAGTGCATCACCTTCCTCAGGATTCAGGGCAAGAGTAGGAGGTTGTTCTTCTCTAAGGGAGAGAGAACAGGATGAAAAATGACTTTTGGATGTTGCAAACCACATCTGCCCTGACTTTGATTAAACATGCTGCTGACTGCTTTTAGTAGATAAGCAGTGTTTAATAAGATAGGCTAAACGTGTCATCACTCTTCACCTAGCCATAGAGATTTTTCTAGGCAGATGGGAACACAGGCTGTCAGGAACATCACTTAACCTCATTTTGGCAACAGCAGGAAGACCCGGAAAGAAGTGTCAGAAGCGCCCGGGACAGGACCCTGCAGTGGACGCCTCTGGTTATTTCTTGTGCCCTATCTCATTTCCCCTTATTTTGCTCAGAACATTCTGATTTTCCTTTGGGGAAAATCCCTGATGTTCTTCCTACTGAGAAATTGCTGTGGTTCCTGTCCTTTCCAAAATCATCAGGGTTATTTCCTCCTAATTACCTTTGATTCTGTGAACTAATCATAGCTCCCACCCAGGCTTCTGTCTCCACCTCAACTCATATATCCAAAGACCTGTTTGATATCTCCACTTAAATATTTAGCAGGCACCCAAACTCCTAATCTAACCCCTGGTCTCTCTTGCGAACTTGTTCTAGCCACAGCCATCCTCATCAGCAGATGGCAACTCTGTTCTTGCAGCTACTCAGACAGAAACCTTGGAATCACCTGACTTGGGCTTTCACATTCTGCATGCAACCTGCCATGAAATTCTGTGGACTCTCCCTTCAAAATTGATTCAGGACCCAACTTCTCTCACCTCCCAGCCACCATCACCTCCTGCAGGATTTACCTCCTGGTTCCTCCAACACTTCCTACTGTCTGCTCCCCCCCAGAAACCAGAGTGTGTCTTCCAAAACAAAAATGAGAGCATACCTGCTGGACATGGTGGCTCACGCCTGTAATCGCAGCACTTTGGGGGGCCAGGGCAGGTGGATCACTTGAGGTCAGGAGTTAGGGACCAGCATGGGCAATATGGTGAACCCCAACTCTACTAAAAATACAAAAATTAGCCAGGTGTGGTGGTGTGCACCTGTAATGCCAGCTACTCGGGAGGCTGAGGCAGGAGAATCACTTGAGCCTGGGAGGCAGAAGCTGCAGTGAGCTGAGATTGTGCCACTGCACTCCAGCGAGCCAAGATCACGCCACTGCAATCCAGCCTGGGTGACAGAGTGAGACTCGGTCTCAAAAAAGAAAATGAGAGCATGTCAGTCCTCCATTCTGACCCTGCAGGTTCCTCATTTGATTCAGAGTAAGACTGAAAGTGCCTGCCACAGCCCTCAGGGGCCCACGTGATATCAGGCCCCTTTCTGCCTCTCTGACCTGGTCTGTTGCCACTCTCCCAGTTCAATCTGCACCAGCACATTGGCCTTCTTACTGCTTCTAGAACACACCAGCATGTGTCTGCCTTCGGGAGCTCTGGCTGACAGCTCTTCACCCAGAGACCCCATGGCTAACCCCTCACCAACTCAGGTCTCCCCTTCCCTGGGTGGCTGTCCAACCACTCGGGCACTCCTAATACCTTTGCCTTTGCTCAGCTTTTGTTTTTCTCACATATCCCATAGCTTACAGTAATTCCCCACTTAACACTATCCATAGGTTCTTGGAAACTACAACTTTTAGGCGAAATGACGTATAATGAAACCATTTTTACCATAGGCTAATTGATATAAACAAGAGTGATGTTCCTACAGCATATTTCTGGTCACAAAAACATCACCAATCTCCTAAATAAGGACCCAAAATGCTTCTGATATTAAACATTGAAATAAATGTAATCTACACATCCATTTAAGAATGATTAAGAAAAACAAATAAGACCATTATTTACCCAATTTTTAATTTTTTGATTACGGCTGCATGAGTTGTACGTATTTACGGGGCACATAATGTTTTGATGCAGGCATGCAATGCATACTGATTGGATCTGAGTAACTGGGGTATCCATTACCTCAGATATTTACCATTTATTGGTGTTAGGAACATCCCAAGCCCACTCTTTTAGTTATTTTTAAATATATCATAAATTATTATTAACTATAGTTGCCCTTTTGTACTACCAAATACTAGATCCTAGTCATTCTATTTACCCAATTTTTGGTGAATCAGTGAGTCCCAGTGGTCATAGTCATAGTGGGTTAAACCAGGGAATAAACGTTTGCAAAGGAAATGTCTCAGGAGGACCTCCAGCCACCACAAAGTTCACAAATAATCACAAATATGGCAGGCTTACCGAACACGTTCATGCCACATCATTTAGTGTCATGCATTTGTGGGATTATCATTGACCTTACACAATTTTTATTTTACAATAATTTGTATTCATTTATTCATTTATTCATTTCCCAACTCACTTATTCCAGTTCAGAGTCGCAGGTGGCCCGAGCTCATCCCAGCAGCTCAGGGCACAAGGCAGGCACCCACTGTGGACAGGACACCATCCCATCGCAGGGCACATCACCCCCACACACACTCATTTCAACTGGGGCCATTTAGACATGCCATTGAATCCCATGTGCACAGCTTATGAATGTAGTAGGAAACAGAGTGCCCGGAGAAAACCCATGCAGAAATGGAAAGAATGTGGAAGACTCCACAAAGACAGGGGCCCTGGCCTGGAATTGATTTTTTTTTCTTATCAATGTTATAATGAAACTACATTATTTAAGGACCTGCTGTACTTGCTTTTTGTTTATTGTTTACTGTCTGTCCACCCACACTTCCCCTTCCCCTCCCCCTTGCTGAACAAGAAACCAAGTCCTACATGCACAAGGATCTTTGTTTTGTTCTCTGAAGTATCTCAGCATCTGGAATTGTGCCTGGCACATATTAGGTACTCAGTAAATTATTGTTAAATGAAAAAAATAATAAAGCCTATATCCTTCCAATGAATCCCTCTTACTCAGTTTAGCTCAAGTGTGCTACCATTGCTTGAAAGCAAAGACCCCAACTGAGAGTGCCCTTCTCAGCACACCATGACTCCAAAAGAGCCTGCTATACCTTTCTGCACTAAGAAAAGGATCAAAATCAGACAGAAAAAGAAAAAATACAGACTTCCTGATTGTCTATATATAAACTCGGCTGGTCCTTTTGGCCACCTGTGTTAGTCAGGGCTCCCTAGAGGGACAGAACTAATTGGAAATATATATATATATCCGTATATATAAGGGAGTTTATCAAGTATTAACTTACATGATCACAAGGTCCCACAATAGGCCATCTGCAGGCTTGAAGAGCAAGGAGAGCCAGTTAGAGTCCCAAAACTGAAGAACTTGGAGTCTGATGTTCAAGGGCAGGAAGCATCCAGCACGGGAGAAAGATATGGGCTGGAGGCTAAGCCAGTCTCACCTTTTCACGTTTTTCTGCCTGTTTATATTCGTTGGCAGCTTATTAGATTGTGCCCACCAGATTAAGGGTGGGTCTGCCTTCCCTAGCCCACTGACTCAAATATTAATCTCCTTTGGCAACACCCTCGCAGACACACCCAGGAACAATACTTTGCATCCTTCAATCTGATCAAGTTGATACTCAGTATTAACCATCATGCAGCCCTTGTGGGTGGAAGTCAGTAGAAAAGTCGGCCAGGACTCCCAGCTGTGCCTGCAGATCCTGCTGCTTCTGGACGTGTGGCTTTGGGCATCACTAAGCCTCCCTGGACCTTAGTTTCTTCATCTGTAAAGCAGATCTAAAAACCCCTATGCCTCAGGGTTGTTGTGAAGATTAAATGAGATCCTGAGTATCTGGGACTCTGAGGAGAAGCCCCCCACTCCTTACAGTCAGAGTAGCTCTGCGTTGCAAGGAAGGATTTGGACTCTGGGACAGGCAAACCAGTTCAAATCCCACCTTCGCCACTTAGTGCTGTGCAGCCTCAGGCACATCACCTGGCTCCTCTGCGCCTCCATTGCCTGGTCTTTAAAAGGGGGATAATTAGCATAGCCTGCATCCGAGGACAGTCATGGGGATTGCTGAGTTCATGCCTGTGTTTTACCCCAGTGCCTGGCACATGTAAAGTGCCCAATAATAAGTTGCTATTGCAGGGGCTTAATAAATGTCATTTCCCTCCTCATGACGAGAGCTTTGGCACCTGAGCCAGATCATTTATTTCTTTTTCTCTTTTGATGCCAATGATGACACATAACTTGCCCCAACAATGTAGCTCCCTGGGAAGATTTTGATGGGATAAAAAAAAATGTGTTTCTTGGGCTTTCTACAGCTACAGCCCTATGACTCCTGTCATGGAACTGTCAAAACAAGCCTGAAACATGCATGGGCTTTCTGCCAAGTCCTCTTGGAGAGGGAGAGATGTAGTATGCACTCCTTCCTTTCTCTCTGCACTGTCCCTACTCCCACCCACCCCAATCCTTCTGCAGCAACACACTGTGTCAGCCGTGCTTGAGTGGTTTGGTAAAACAGGGCTCATTTTAGCTCCCTTTGGCAGAACACAGGGTGGTGTGGAGACGGCCTGAGAGTAGAGGCAAGTGAAAATGGTTCAGAAATGCCTGGGAGATGCCATTAGTTTGTACCAGGTGCTAGACACTAGGGTTATGGCTGCTGTGCCCTCGTGGTTGACTTTGAGTCATGGCTTATGAAACTCTGCATGCTGATCAGGAATCAGAGCAACTAAGGACAGACAAGGACACCCATCTACCTTGAATCAGGTCCTTCAGAGTGATCTGAGATGCCAGGGGCAGCAGGTGGCTGCCAAACTTTATTGCCAAATTGTCATAGCTCCTTTGTCGTTTCTGGTTTTGACATGAATCTTACAAAACAGAAACGCTCCTGCTTCCTACGGTCTTGGAGTCAGGAATTTGTAAAAAACAATTTCACTTCAAGCTTCTACAAACACACCATTTCCCCTGCCTCTGCTTCCCTGTTGTGACCAGGAAGGCAGTACTATCTTACAGTTAACCCTCCACATGAGATAAATAGGACTCTTTTGAAAGCCACTGTATTCCATCCATAAATTATCAGCCGCACAGATGCAGACCTGTGGCTGACAGAAATCACTCCTCCAAATCCCCACCACATATAGGCATTTAGAAACAACTCATTGTACTTAACTGGTCCCGTTTCCCTTTAGAGATGTTTATAGTGGTCAAGACTCTTGGGTACAGATGACAGAAACCCACCTGAAATTGACCTAAGCACAAAAGAAGACATACTATTCCCATGATAGAGACACTTGGGGGTAGTTCAGCTTCGGGCACAGCAGGATCCAAATGTCAAAAAAATATTTCCAGCCAGCTGCAGGGGCTCATGCCTATAATCCTAGCACTTTGGGAGGCCAAGGTGGAAGGATGGCTTGAGCCATGAGTTTGAGACCAGCCTGGGCAAGATGGCCAGACCCTGTCTCTACAAAAACTAAAAATAAATTAGCCATTCATGGGCAATGTGTGTCTGTAGTCTCTACAAAAACTAAAAATAAATTAGCCATTCATGGGCAATGTGTGTCTGTAGTGCCAGCTACTCAGGAGGTGCAGGTGGGAGAATGCCTTGAGCCCAGGCATTCCAGGTTGCAGTAAGCTATGATCGCACCACTGTAGTGCGAAACAAAGGGAGTCTGGAAAACAAAGGGAGACCCCATCTCACTCTGTTGAGCTCACATTGTCCAGATATATATATATATAGCTGGATATATATATAGCTGGATATATATATAATATATGTATAGCTGGATATATATATATAATATATATATAGCTGGACATATATATATGTGTATATATAACCATTTTATTACCTACATCTTACACCTTACCTACATCTTACCAGTTTAGCCTCTCCCCAGGAGAGGTTTGCTTTGCCAATATTTCCAGCAAAAATCTTAGCAAAGGATGGTCATGTCTCTGAGTGGCCCTATCTGCATCTCATGCCTATCCAGGACCCAACCTCTGTGTTTAAGGGTATATAATAATACCCTCACACGATCCCCATGTTAATAGCTGTTATTGACTACAATGTGCCAAGTCTTTCACTATATCATCGCTCATCTCACAACAAAATGAAAGATATCTATTTACTATCCCCATTTTTCAAGTGATGGAACAGGATTAGAGATGTTAAATAACTTGCCCAAGTTCACATCCCCCAAATGGAGAAAATAAAATTTTGGCTCAGTTCTCCAGGACTCCCTATCAGAGTGCCAAAATGGCCCATCTCCCTGCAGCTGCAGAATAAGTGAGCTGTCTCATAAAATGTGCATTCAAGGCTGAGGCAGGAGAATGGCGTGAACCCCGGGAGGCAGAGCTTGCAGTGAGCCGAGATTGTGCCACTGCACTCCAGCCTGGGCAACAAAGCAAGACTCCGTCTCAAAAAAAAAAAAAAAAAAATGTGCATTCATTCCATAGACATTAATTAGGCACTGCTCTGTGCAGTCACAGGTTATGACTGGAAGATTCCTGGGGCATTTCAGCACTCCAGGCACTAGCTTCCTCAAGCCCCATATGGACCCTTTCTGGAAACTCACCTGGTAATAGTACGACCCTGGTCTCTTGAGAGACACATGGCTCATCTGGTAATTCTGGGTAGTAGAACTTTCCAAAGAGGAATAAGTCACCATTTGAAACTTCTGCCCTACCTGTTTGACTCACTCTCAAAAAGTCTACCATCTAGGTAAGATAAAAATAAAAAGGGGGTCACAGACCAAGTTTGCTTGGTCTCTATAATATTTTTTTCTGAATTGAATTTTTGCCAATACTGAAAAGATAGGACTTTTATTTCACATTCAAAACCATGTTTCCGGTTTCTTCTAAATATACCAAATGTGGCAGTACTGAGGCCAGATTCTTACATGGCAAAGGTCAGTGGGAACTGACAAGAGGACTGGCTGCTGCTTTGGGGTGGGGCGTGTGCTCTCCAGTTTGCCCTAGTCCCTTTCATTCCTTATTGCCTTACACCAAGGCTGCCTTACTCATTGACTTTACCTGCTGAGTGAGCAGCACAAATGAAGTGTGAAACAGCACAAAGAAGAGGCGATGAGCATGTAGAGAGAGGAGCAATGAGTTCCCTTGGGTGGAGAAG